>NW_026267201.1:714781-719198 GCF_000697945.3 Frankliniella occidentalis
CGCCCCGCGGAGCTGCGCGAGCTCCTTCCGTCCTGCCCCCCTCCCCTCCGGCCGGGCCGTGGCGCGTCGGCGCGCGCGCATGCGCAGCGCGGCCGCGTCCTCCCGCCGCCGTTGTGTGCTTACCCAAGCCACGCAGCGGCCCGCAATATGGCGCGGCCGCCGACCAATCCCCGCCCGGCTCCTCTTTGTTCTTTCCAACTTCTTCGGCAGCCGCCCGTCGCCGAGGCCGAGCTGCCCCCGACAGTGGCCTGCCCGCCTGCCTGCCAGCCGTTGCGAGCTCCGACCCGCGCTCCCGAGCCCCGTGTATTTACGTCCGCGCCGAGTTGTGCTGTGTGGATTGCCGTGGTGGCCCCCTGCGGAAAGTGAAGTGAATCAAAAGTGCGCCATGGATACCTTAACCTGATCGCGAGAGCCGCGCCCGCCGCCGCCCCTGGCGCCTGGATTAGAAAGTCAGCGTTCACCCTCCGCGAGCGAACCCCCCGGACAGCGCCTGGCCGAGTACAGTAAGTAGTCGCGGGCGTTCGGGGCCAACGCGTTGCACTTCTCCGCCACCGCGGTGCAGGGGCGCCGCCACCCCGGAGGCGCTAAGTGTAACGCTACTCACATTAGTGCTTAAGCGGGCCCAAGGCCCACCCCTTCACCCCTCCAGAGAAAGCGCTTGCTGTGTGTCCGATCGAGGCGGAGATACCCCTTGCGCTGGGACGGAGCCGACCCAGCCTACAGGACCGTCTGGGGCCCAATCGCCAGTTTTATCGATCCGACCCGAGACCGGCCGTTACTCTCCGATGCGTTTTGTTTACACCCTTTCCCATCCAAGCCTCGCGGTCTGCTCCTGTTGTGTCAACAACTCTGGGTTGAGGTTAGGTCCTCCAGTTCTTCGAACCCAGTCAGATATCAAATATAAAATACACTCCACATGCACAGACGAATTCTACCGAAAGTTAACTGCTTCTGCTCTTGCTTCAAATAATCAGGCTCAATTTGTGAAATTGTTCCTATTTTCTGTGATCTACTTAATACTGAAGTATACTTCTTATTAGTTCCCAGCTGATCATTAAGAATTGTACTTATTTATCTGTTCATATTTTTCTTGCCGACTGCCCTACATGTTCATTCAATATACTTCTAATTTGTATATACTTTTATCTCCTGAATCTATTTTGCCAAGGGTTTGTGCCCTAGTAAATTTTTGCATCATTCGTTGAATTTGGGCCTACTGATGACAGTTGTATTTGTGGCCCTGTACTTGCTCCTGTTGAGGATTTGGCATTAATTTTCTGCTTTTCTCTTTTCAGGTGGAATGAAGATATAGATTTGTCCATGATTGTGTACTGTGCGTCTCAGTAGTAGTGCCAGCAAATGGACCCTAATCAGCAACAGCAGCAACAGCAGCAACAAGCCCTACAACAACAACAAGCCGCCATGCAGCAGCAACAGCAAGCCTTGCAGCAGCAGCAGCAGCAACAACAACAGCAGCAGCAGCAGCAACAGCAGCAACTGCAACAAATGCAGCAAGCCCAAGCACCTCAGGTAATTAAATTTTAACTTTAACCTTGTCATCAGTACGCTGTTGACCACATTTGACTGCATTAAAGTCACTAGTAGTGTTCGTATGCGAACCATTATCAATTGAGTCCCCCTTAGTTATCACATTTAAAATTGATATCCAATTTGAACAAAGAGGCAGAAAGCATAGGTACTCTATTTTGGTCTCTCCATCAATATACACTTGTCAAAATTTGTTACCCTATGTACAATGACAAGTTATGTACTATGTGGTGATGTGAAACCTGAATCATAGTACTTGTCATTGCTGCGGTATTCTGACAAATGCCTTGCCCATGTAGGTGGTACAACAGCAAGTGATGGCAGTCCATGATGGCACCACAGTTAGTGGTGCTGGGGCTGGCGGAGCTGGTGTGGCGATGGGCATGATGACACAGAATCCGCAAGCTGTTACTCTTGTTGCCTCTTCCATGCCATCAGGCATGGGTCAGGCTGGTCAACCTGGTGTGCAGCCACAGGTTAGTGAAAATTTTTAGGCCTTTTTTTTTTTTTTTAGTGAGAAAAATTAGTAGGATGTCTCTGTCAATGACCCAGTCACTTTGCCCAAACCGTGGAGATAATGCACTCCCAGTAGAGTCACTACCACCTTTGTTCTTTCATTAATTTATTCCCTGCACCTCCCTTAGCAGGTAACTGTCTCTATGCAACAGCCTGGTATGGCAAACCAAGGAATGAATCCTGGTGCTGGACAGACTCAGAATGCAATGGTTCCCCAGTCGCAGTCAGGAGCAACCACCCTTACATCAATGTCTCCATTACACCACCCTATGGCACCACATACTCCTCATCCTAATATGGGTCATTCTCAGATGCAGCCAGTAAGTTATTTTTATTTTGTCCCCCCTTTTTGTTTTATTTTGTGTTGAAGAAGTGCATGCTATAATTTTAATGGGTATTGTGGCTAAATATTTAATGTGTTTTTTACATTAGTTACAGGTCATCCAACAACCACTTCAAAATGGACCTTACATGACTCAAGCCTTGTACAACCCTCAAGGGCAGCTCATTATGCCTGGAAACATCGCCCTTCATCCTGGTGGTATGAATACTCAGCCCATCCAAGTTATCACAGCCAATGGCAAACCAATGTTGCCAAGCGGCCAGGCGTGTGAGTAGCAGAGTATCCATGCAACCCCTCCTGCTCTGAAGCTCAGCGCATCATTTCTCATTGCTCAAAGCTCCACTTATTTCCTGTCCCATCAGTCATTTGTTATGTTCTCATTTTCTCATCAAATAGCATGCTCACATGATTTATTTTGTTCTCTAGGACGATTATTCCTTATTTTTTAATTTTATTGTATAATGTTGTCATGGAAGGTCTCTGCTCATGCCCATGCCTTTTGGTTTGCTTACTGCCCTGGCCTATTTTTATTTGTCATCTTGGCTGTTAGATAATTTGTTTTGATTTATGTTTATTTGTATAACTTGTATTTCTACACGAGTGCGGGCGGGCTTGCCTATCACCCCTGTCCACGGCGCCTTACGAGCCGAGCGAGTAGGCAACCCGCCCGCACTCGTGCATGCGGTACAGCATAACTACAGAAGTGCGCGGCGTGAATCAGCCACCTGGTATGCTCTAAGCATATAAGCATATGTTCTTGGAGCGGATCCAAGAGCAAAATGTTCTTGGGGGTGTTACAACTGTCCTTCTTAGCACTAATGTATTTTTTTAAGTGTGTGTTTCTTTGGTTTGAAATTCCCGCAACTTAAAGGACTAAGGCCACAAGAAATTCTGTAAAAAATGACCATGCGATCCATGGTTATTTTTATTTTTTTGTTAGTATTCAATTATTTAAAGGTTCGCGCGCGCGCGTAGCGGGGAGGGGGGGGAGGAGGGGGGACAAACAGTAGAGGGAAAAGAGGGAGACAGAGAGACAGGACAGTGCTATAGAGGGAAGGGGTGGTATGCCGTTGGGAGGGGATAGGGGCAATGCTTATAAGCGCCACACATGCCCTTCCAGCGAGAGCTGAGTCGAGTCCAGCCGAGCCAAACGGATCAGTGAGCCGAGCCGGGCAGCACAGCATTGTCCCAGGTTGAGGCGGATGCCATGCCATGATCACCAGCATTCCCCCTACCCCTCTCCCCTCCTCATTGCTCTCTCTCTCTCTCTCTCTCTCTCTCTCTCTCTCTCTCTCTCACTCCCTCCCTCCTTCTCTCTCCAGTTCTCCCCCAGGGCTGAGCCAGACCGCCTGCTGTGCAGCCCGCCTGCTTGAGTTGGGGATTGCATACCGAAGGGAAAAGAGAGAAAACATGCCGGCCAGGGCTATGGCTGGGCAAGAGAGAGACAGACGCAGGGAGCGAGAGAGCGGGCGAGAGAGATGGCCGTGTGGGGGGAGGGAGAGGGGTGAGGAAAGGGGGGGATGCGTGAGTTTGTGCGTGTATGTCAGAGAGAGAGAGAGAGAGAGAGAGAGAGAGAGAGAGAGAGAGAGAGAGAGAGAGGGGGGGGGGTGAAGATCCGACGAGGGAGGCAGGACAAAAAGAGAGAGATAATGAGCGAGTGCGAGAGACAAGAGTCCCAGGACGAGGGGGGATATTAGGTTAGACGGAGAGAGATGGGGATAAAGACACGCACATCGAAAGAGGAGGGACGGAAAGTGAGTAAGCGGGAGAGAGAGGGAGAGAGACGGGGAGGGGAGGGGGAAAGGGTGGGTGAGGGAGGAAGAGAGAAAGAGAGGGGGGATTGTCGAGAGAGGGGAGATCCCCATATGTGCGAGAGAGACGAGGAGAGAGGCAGGCAAACGAGAATAATTCAGGAAATAACCAAGAGCCTACTTCCAACCCTCCACACCGTGGTGCTCCGGGCAGGCCGGGCGGAGTGGGAGAGGGGGAGTGGGGGTGAGGGGAAGGAGG
>NW_026267201.1:719248-719875 GCF_000697945.3 Frankliniella occidentalis
CTCCCCCAGAGCCCCCTCCTCCCGTAGCGCCCCAGCGGAGCGTGCCGCCGCAAGGGGCTGCCTCCGGAACGCTCGCTCCCGGATGTGGGCGTGCACCGGCGCCCCTTCGCACGCCACCGCCACACGGCGTCGCGACGCGCTGCCCGGCCGGGGACGAGCGGAGCGGCGCGGCGCGGCCATTTGGACCTGGCGCGCCGCGCCGCCCGCCAGGATAGAGGCAGAGCTGCGCTCTGTCGGCCGCTGGCTCAACCACCGCGCTGCGCGCCGGCTGGGCGGGCAACGTTTGAATTCTCGCTTCTGCCGTGGCGATGCGTCAAGTCTTGTCGGGGTACTGAGGCGAACGCACCGAAAATTTTTCGAGGCGTTGGCTATAGCATATTGTTTTTGTACCTCGCGTGCATCCATCGTAGCTCAAATTAAAAATTCGGACTTTTCCTGTGCCTATTTTCCTCGCAGTATGAGGTAGCAATCCAAACGTTAATTATTATCTTCAACCACTCTAATGTATGCTTCTCAATTTGTTTTCAGAAACTGCTTGCGACACCCCTCGGTCATGACTAGCAAGCCTTTCGAGTGTGCCTTGTGCGACAAGGAATTTATGCGAAGCAACGGTCTTCGTGTACACCT
>NW_026267201.1:720864-724916 GCF_000697945.3 Frankliniella occidentalis
AAGCGGGGAACTTCGTGTACACCTTCGAACTCACACCGGTGACAAACCCTTCGAGTGTACTGTGTCATCAAAATCTTGTAAGTAAGTTGACAAGTTAGTTTTTGACTTCGAAACCAACATATGTTGTTAAAGTTGGACGTTACTATGGGATCCCATGTGCTCAAAAGAAATTGTTGAAAGAATATCTTCGTTTTGCCTCTCGTTTTCCTGTACACCTTTTTACAAAAATACGTTTTTCTAAATGCCCGCTATCTCTCATTAGTTTTCTCTTCATAACGTTGCAAACCGTAACATATTGTAAAATTTATCTGTTCACTCGGTTAATCGACGTCTCAGCGAGCTAACGTGACTACCGTACCTCGCTGGAGATGTAGCCTGGAATACCGCCGCTAGGCGATGGTGATTAGCGGGGGACCCTAAACAGAGCAGAGGCGAACAGAGAAACAGTGCAGGTTCCAGCGCGAAACCACGGACGTGTCCAGCACTAGCTGGGGCGCAGGGGGATGGTCCGTTCGCGGACTGACGTCCCACCGAAGTTACCGGTGATTCAAGTTCATGTGAACTGACGTCCTAACCCTCGTTGAAGTTGAAGTTATTCTCTGGCTCGCTCGCTTCTTCCTCTCCGCTCGCCCGGCAGCGAAGGCAAGGCCACCACACCACAGCTGCCCGGCCGTCCCCCCCCCCTTCTCTCCGCGCGCAGGCGCGGTGGCCGCTGCCGTCGCCTCGGGAACCAGAGGCGCGCCCGAGACGCCAGTTCCTCATCAGCAGAGTGGCGCAGTGGAAGCGTGCTGGGCCCATAACCCAGAGGTCCGAGGATCGAAACCTTGCTCTGCTAGTATCTTTTTTTTTTGCTCCGCAGCGTATTTTGTACCAGGCTTCGTAATATCACGAAACGCGGTTTCTCGAGCATGTAATGCTGCTAGGTTTCCCAGTCTTTTACAATTTCCCCTTTGTTCACCTAGAGTCCTGGACACTGTGTTCACTTAAAGGGGCGCCAGCTACAAGTTTAGCCTTCCCTGTGCTTTTTAAAAAGAATTCCCGCTACCGAGTAAAATTTTTACACACCCTGAAAACGGATTCAAAATGAAAAACAATGACAAACTTACTTTGAAAGGAATCAAATTTTTCAAACTTTTTTTCTTTTTTTTTTTGTGATTTTGTTTTTACAATTTGCAGGAAAAGTTCCGGTATTCTAGAAAATTTCTTTTTGAATTGAAGTCACGGTGTGAGGGCCAATCCCTGGTCGTGGGGTATCGCCGTGCCTGCGCGAGGGGTACTGCCGCCGTCGCTATACCCCGCACCGCTCTCTGTGGGGGAGGGTTGTTCTACTCCTGGAGAGGGCGAGGCGCCCCGCTGGCACCGCTCGCCGCTCACGCCAGTGCGCAGCCGGCGTCCGACCCTTACGCATCCCAGCGCCGCCACGAGCTCACAGAGGCGCCAGCCCCGCGTAGTGTTTCGTGCCGACACTCGCGCCCGCCGCGCTCCGCCACGCCACGCCAGCTCCTAACGAGAAAGTTAGTAAGGAGAAGAAGACGACGCGATCGCGCATTTTGCTTTGATTGAAGCGAAGCAGCCACAAGCGGCTCCCCGCCGCGTCGCCTGCGATCCTGTACCGTTGCATGGTATTAATACACACTGTCTAGTGCCCCACCCTATGAGCATTGGGCCCCAGGCCTATGGGATCCTGCACATGCTACGTGTCCCAGGGAGGAGGGTAGGGGGTTCCGAAAGGGTCACGACTATACCATTAGGGTCCATATGACCCAACAATATTTGTACCCCCGAGTGGGTGCAAGTGCAAATACAAATATGTGGTCCCTATGAACTCAAAAAAGGACCCTGAAGTCAACGAGGGCCATTACATTTTTACCCCCGTCTACGTAGCACGTGCTTGACCGCCATGGTCCTCATGTCTTCCACCCTTAGGGGCTACAAGCCGTGCTGATACACTGTAAATTTGGGGTGTCCAGCATCTGTGCGCTCTAAGTTGCACGACCCAGGTTTCTGTGCAACTTACAGCGCACAGTTGCTGGACACCTCGAGTATTGCCACCCTATAACTGCAGACGGGCCCCGGCAAGGGGTGTCCAGGCACAGGACACCCTACCGAGGCTGGGCCTGGACCCTTTGCAGGGAAAGGGTGGCAAAACTCGAGGTGTCCAGCAACTGTGTGCTGTAAGTTGCACAGAAACCTGGGTCGTGCAACTTAGAGCGCACAGTTGCTGGACACCCCAGATTTACAGTGTAGACATTGGGGGGGGGGGGGCTACCTACCTAAATAATCATGGAGCCCTATGCCCCGCAATCGGGAGAATAGAGCAATCGGGGAGGTGCGGTGCGGGGAGTTCTCATCGTGTTGCGGTTATTATTCGTGCGAATTGGGGCCCGCCTCAGCCCGCGCGCTGAAAGGCCCGCCCCGCCCCTGGCTGCAGCCCAGTCCGTGCTGCTGCTGCTGCTGCTGCCTGCTCGGCAGTGCCGCTTTTGAAGTAAAAAGGGTTTCGGACCGCCCGCCCTGGTCCTGGCCTGGCGGTGGAGGCCCCCGTCCCTGTGGCCGTGGACGGGGCGAGGTCCGCTCGTTCCGATCGGAGCGGGGTCGCCCAAAGCCAGCAGAGCCTCGGGGTGCTGCACAAATTGCGTAAACATTTAGTGGAGGGAAGGGTTTGGCGTGCGTGTGCTTGTGTGTGTGTGTATTTGTGTGTACGTGAGCAGGGTGTGCTCCAGTCACGGCGGCCTCGCATAGAGAGTTTAAGGACCGTAACGACCAGCAGGGATTAAGTTAAGGTTTGCGACCGCTATATGTGGTAAAGCGTATTAGGTCGCGACGAGTCGAGCGGCAGCGCCGTCGCGCCCATGGCGCACCACCACAGCAATGTTGTCCCTCCGCCGCTACCGCTCTTTTGTTGAAGTTGTGCCCGCCCACCACAAAAAACAATGTCTGACTTTTTGAGGCAAAATTAGGGAAAACTTTGTGGAACTTCCATATTTGAGGAACAACTCCTCAGTTTTTGAGGAAGTCTCTTCAAAAAATAAGGGAATTATCCTCATTTTTTGAGTAGACTTCCTCAAAATCTGAGGAGTTTTTCTTAAATATGGAAGCTCTTAAAAGTTTTCCCTTTCCCCTTCAAAAATCAGACATTGTTTTTTACCGCGTGAACGTTGAATGTTTCCCTCTCACTCCTTCGTCCCGACCCGGGCCGTATCTAGGAAAGAATGAGCAGTGCCCTGTACAGCTGCACGCGCCAATGCTCCCTCCGCTGCTGCTGATGCCTCCCACCAGCCTGCCGGTACGGCAGAGCTCTGCTGACTTCAAAGTGTCAAAATTGCTATTCCGAAACTAGAACCGTATTGGGGAGGGGGGACAACCTGCGTGCCGAGTCATCGGTAGTGGTAGTACATATTAAGTAAAGAGGGTTACATTGGGAATAATGAAATGTCTCCATTTTGTCATTTTGTATACTTGCTGATGACAGCCGCTTCTTGCTCGTTAAAAAAAACTTACTGGGTCGATCTAAAGTGTAAAGATAAATAAAAGATGATAAAAAAAAAACACATTACTTTTACAAATAAAAATCCTAACTTTACTGCAGTTTTCATGAAAATTTTACTCGGACGTGCCAATATTTTTCTCTGCGCTACTGTCAGCAGCGGCCCCCTCGCGCCAGCCCTGGGTCCGCTGCCTCGCCTCCTATTTACCAAGCCTGTGTGTCGAAGGGCGCGCGTCCAGCGCGGGGGGGCATCCCGCCCTTTTGCCCCCGATCCAGAGCGACAACGAGAAGGCTGTCGAGCATGTGCCACTTACGGTGACATATTTCACGTTTTAAGTTGATCCTCCCGGCCCCGCCTCCCGGTGGCAGCTTCCATCCCTTTTTCTCCCCCCCCCTCCCCTCCCGCGCCGGCGTTCCTGCAGGAGACCCACAATTCATCGTCGACCTGCATGCTAGGAAAAGCCAGCCACCTTCGAAATGGACATGTTTATGTATGTGCGTTTGTGCGAGCGCTGTGTGTGTGTGTGTGTGTGTGTGTGTGTGTGTGTGTGTGTGTGTGTGTGTGTGT
>NW_026267201.1:726866-727488 GCF_000697945.3 Frankliniella occidentalis
TCCCCCTCCACCCCCTGCCGTCCCAAACCACCCTCTCTATCTCCAAACCATCGGCACCGCCCCGGCGCCGCCTTGTCGTCGTCGGGCCTCTCGCTCGTTCCTCGCGCTACACCGTCGTCGCCGTCCTCTGCCACGTGATCACCCCCCTCCCCGACGCGCCACCCGGGTGCTCGCGCCGCCGGCAAAAGCGATTCGTAATCAGCGGCAACGACCCGACCGAGGGCATGCCACGCTGTGCCTGGGGGGGGGGGGCCGTCGGGGCAAACGGTGAAGAAATGGGGCAGAATGGGGGAGAGGAGAGACAGGGCGGCCACGTGGGGGTGGCGGGGCGTGGCGGGGCGTGGCGGGGCGTGGCGGGGCGTGGCGGGGCGTGGCGGGGCGTGGCGGGGCGTGGCGGGGCGTGGCGGGGCGTGCGTCCAATCTGGGGCAAAATGGGGACTCATCCGGCTGCCTGACCGACCGAGCTCCCCGGCAGGTGCTAGGAATAGCACGTTCACGCAGGAGGGCAGGCAGAAGAGGAGGGGGCAGACGGGGCTGGCAGGAGGCAGGGCGTGCGACGACGGGCCCCGGACCGGGCTGTCAGCCCATCACGCCGGCCCCGGCTCCCCCATCTCGCCCCCCC
>NW_026267201.1:727538-727893 GCF_000697945.3 Frankliniella occidentalis
CCCCCGCCCTATACCCCTGCAGGGTCGATTATTCCCCCAGTTTGCCAGTTGAGTAGAGTTCCGGTGCAGATGAGTAGGCGCGTCGACGCGTCGTGAGGGGAGGGGACGGGGAGCGCCGCTGGTGCAGGTGGACGTCGAGGAGGACGAGGGCGCGGGAGGCGGCTGTGGAGGACTCCTTCCTTGTACCCTCCTCTCTCAGCGCGAGGAAGCAGAGCATCAATGTTCCGGTGCGAGGATCAAGCTCGACCAGTTCGTCCAGGCGCGGATCCTAAAGGATCCTGACGTTCCTCGCGCTGTTTTTGGCCCGTAGCAGGGCGCGCTCCCCGAGCCCCCAGTGGCTTGGGTGAAAGCGCCT
>NW_026267201.1:727943-729363 GCF_000697945.3 Frankliniella occidentalis
CCCCCCCCCCCCCCCCACCGAACATGCGTAAATCACATTTCTGTCCCTGGCACATTACATTCACAGGTAGATCTGGCACTCACCATCGACGGAGGCCTGCTGTTCGGTGTAATCTGGAACAAAGGAAAAGAAACAAGAGCTATAAGCCACTACATATCATGTAAGTACACATATTTTCCCCACAGTGCGAGCTTGTAACCGCGCGGCGGGGTGCAGCCGTGCAGCGATCGCAGCGCCACCATAGCGGGCGGCTGAGGCTGTTGTTGAGTTGTTTTGTTTCTGTGTTGATGAGACGTGAGACGCAGTTGACGGTCCTGGTCCGCGGTGAATGAAAGTAGTGGCACTTTAACAAGTTTTAAAATCGGTAAGTGTTTAATGTTTCTTTTGTTACATGTTTTCTTTTAGAATTATGTGTCAGTTGCGACCAATTCGTTTATGTGATAGCTCTTGAAAGGGCAGTCGGCTGACTGTTGCAACGCAGGCTGCGCGGTGCGGTAGGGTTAGAATCGACCGCGACTGTCGCATTCAACAGTTGTGTTCGGAACAGTGAAAAAAGGGTTCTGTGATTTCACCATTTCATTTGATTCAAATCGTTCATTTTCATTCATTGGTAAAAGTGTAAATGAATTTCGGTCGGTCTCTCGGTTGAGCTCTTATTAGTATGCCCTGGATCCTGTACCTTACATTGATTTGAGCATGGCACAAAGTTGTTCTATGACTTTCTCGGTTCTTCCATTTACTTGACGTGTCTCATGTGACTTTCAGACTTTTTCTAATAAGCCATCGAGAAGGCTACTAAAAATGAGAATTAGTCTCCATGTATAAATAGTGTCCGCAACATTTGGGCAGATCTTGTCAATCTAGTTTTATAGCGTGGGCATTACGGAACAAAAGCTGATAACAGTGCTGCTCTTGAAAAACAACAAATACCGAAAGTAATTTAACTAGTACATCTATATTTCTCCTATTATTTGATTTTTGATATGAATTGTAGCTAATCACTTTTGCAAAACGTCCCTTACCCCCTTTTCCCTTCCCCCTTTGTATATGTCGCCAATAATAATTCAAATTTCTACCCCCCTCCCCTCCGCCGAATAGAAAACCTTACAAACATAACAAAGATTTACAGGCCTTAGAAAAAATGCAACCCCAAAATGTCCAAAAGACCAACTTTTTGCCCCCCCCCCCCTGGTATTTTTGTTCTTCAAGAACCGTGCGGGGTGACATGGTTCGTTAGCTATGGACAACAGCCCTTCCCGTTGCGACCTCTTGCGTGGAGGAAACGGGGAAGTCCAAGTTCGATCCTCTGAGCCCACGTGTTCACGCGCCACCTCACCCCTCCCCCGTTCTCTACGCCGCTACCTGTTGATCACGGTGTAGAGAGATACGGTGGGGACACTGGGCCGCTCCGGGCCTACCT
>NW_026267201.1:729413-737558 GCF_000697945.3 Frankliniella occidentalis
TAATGATTAATATTTTGTTATTTATTTATTGCAGCGTCATTCCCTGGTTACATTCCAACTACCACCAATCAGACCCTTATTTTGTCCAATTTATCTAACCTTGGAGTAATCAGCAGTCAACCAAATCTGTTGCAAGCTCAATCTGGTGGTCCCACTGGGAAACCTCAAGATATTCAGAAGGTACTGTACCCTTTTGCTTTTTAAAATGAAGTTGGTTTTCTATTGGCCAACTGAGAACTTTACTGACTTTGACTTTCTTGTTTGTAGATGCTCACTACCCAGACAGTTGTGAGTGCTGCTAATGGTGGCATGAAATCATCTACAATGGCTCAACCACAAACAGTTCAACAACAACAGCAGCAAGCTCAACAGAATCAGTCTCAACAACAGCAGCCTGGTGCTCAACAGCAAGGTTCTTTGTCAGGATGTGTTGTTTCGCAACCTCAGCAGTATGTCACCACACAAGCTCCCACAGGGATGCTCCCAGGGCAGACGCAGTTAATCAGCAATCTTCAGGTGTGTGAATCTGCATATTTATTTTGTGTCTGTCAAGATAAACAACCTACAGTTTCCTAATATTAATTTGTTGGTCCAAATTTAACCAAACTCTTTTTCCAGCAGCAAGGAGGCCAGCAGATGCAATTCACTCCCTTCAATCCATTTGCTCAAGGAATCACATGGACTCCAGCTGGTGGTATTATTGGGCAAGCTCAAATACCTCAAAACCACATCATTATTCGACCAACTCAACCTGATGGAACTCCGGGACCAGCACAAATGTTCCTTCAAAGTCCTCCTGCTCAAACTATGACACAACAGCCTCAGCAAGGAATGACTACTGTTCAACCAGTCCAGCAGATGGGCAAACCGAGGCAGACCTTGGAAATGCAAACCAATATCCAGCCTAAAATGCAGCCCAGGGCTGTCCCAACCATTCTACCTTCTCACAATCATAGGCCTGCTAGTTCAGTTTCAACACAAACAATTCAGAATGCCTCACCCACTCAGGTGCAAGCACAGAAAAATCAGCAGAAACCTCGTCCCACCAAAATTATTTCAAGAGGTCCTCAACCAATACCAGTTCAACCTGCTCCTTCCCAAACACCCATGCCCAACATGCACATGGCCCAGAACAAAGATGCTTCCGGGCAAGCAAAAGTTGGTGGCGTTCTTCCTTCTGGAATGCCAAGGTACAAAACTAAATTATCGCTGAATTTTTTTAAGGTTTTTTAGAACAATTTTCATAATAACATTTTGTTTTTTATTTATTTTTTCCACAGGATGATGGTTGCCAATGGTTCTCAAGTAAACTCTGACAACAAACAACTTGTTCCTGGTACTATGATGCAGACTCAACAGGGCCAACAAATGCAACAACAGAAAGTCATGGGTATGCAATCCATGCAACAAGTGATGCAACCATTCCAAATGCAATTGCAGTCAACTGGTGGACAGTTATTGGCCCCAAAGCCATCCATGGGTATGGTTGTGATGCAGCAAATGCCAACTCAGAATCAACAAAATCAACAGAATCAGGCTCAGGGACTGCAGGCGTTACAACAGCAGCAGCAAAACCAACAAGTTCAGCAGGCACAAGCCCAACAAGCCCAACAGCTTGTTCAGCAGCAGTTGCAGCAACAAGTTCAACAACATGTCCAACAACAGCAGGCGCAACAGCAAGCACAACAACAAGCTCAACAGCAAGCCCAACAACAGGCGCAACACCAAGCCCAACAACAGCAAGCGCAACAACATGCGCAACAACAGGCCCAACAACAAGCGCAACAGCAGGCCCACCAGCAAGCCCAACAGCAAGCACACCATCAGCAAGCCCAACAGCAGGCTCAACAACAGGCTCAACAACAGGCCCAGCAGCAAGCACAGCAGCAGGCTCAACAAGCTGCTCAGCAACAAGCACAGGTTCGAGCACCTACTCCAGCCCAACAGACAGGCAATCAACAATCCAACCAGCCTCAGTCAGGGTCATCGTCTGATCGACCTGTAATGCCAGTGGCATCAATGCCTGCTGCTTCTACTACAGTCACTACTACTCAAGCTTCATCAACACCAACACCAGCTCAAACAACTCCCTCTCAGATGGTGGGGTTCTCTCTTAATTTATTACAAAACTAGTTGGTGCCTTTTTCTCTGTGTATTGCAGTGTCTAACATATATTTTTCTTCTATTCAGTTATCACCCAAACCTCAGGTCAAGACAGAGAAAACAAATGGAGAAGTTCAAGCTAATGGAGTTGATGAAGTCAAAACAAGTGGTCCACCAAAAGCAATGGTCAAACCTCAAGTGTTAACACATGTTATTGAGGGCTATGTTATTCAAGAAGGTATGAAAGAATTATTTTCATCTTATTCTTCACATGTGCTTCCTACCTTCAAAAGAATTTTCATTTTTAACAATCTGTCCCTTTTCTATTTATTTTAGCATCAGAGCCATTCCCTGTTGGGCGGTCACTCAGTGACTTGACAAGCAAAACAAATAACTTAGATGTGAAAACAGAGTCTGATGACGAGCCACCAAGTAAGTGCACTTCATTTTGTTACATTGCCACTTTACCCTCAAGTCTTCTTTGTTTAACAGAAATTTTGTGGTTGCAGGGAAAAAAGCCAACATGGACAATTTAACTCCTGGAGATCTTAATAAATGTGAGTCGTGTGGTAAAATGGGCAACTTTAAGAAGAAGAAGAGGTTCTGCAGCCCGAACTGTGCCAAGAATAAGAAATTAGGCCCAGGATCAGAAGTTAATGGAAACACAAACAAGGTAATTTTTCTTTACTTGCATCTTCACATTAATCTTTTACGTAAGAATTTGTAACTAGCCTAATTTAAAATTTTGTTTCTAGGACACAAATTCAATGGACAGTGATATGGAAACTAGTATAGCTTTAGCACCAGCAGATTCTGACTTACAGAAGTCTTGTGCACCTGAAATTCCAGGAGTGAACCCAGTTGTTAATTGGACGGTGAGTCTTATATTTTTGTTATTGCATAGTATAATCTTGCATTTTCCAAGAACATCAATAATCTGATATGCAATCAACCATAACGATTTTCTATTTTATTTTTCTAAACTCGTTTTTTTTAAACAAACAATCTCTTCTTTCAGGTATCGGATGTAGTTGAGTTTATTCGCAACCTTCCAGGATGCACTGATTACGCAGAGGATTTTGCTATCCAAGAAATCGATGGTCAGGCGCTTATGCTGTTGAAAGCTGACCACCTCATGGCTGCAATGTCAATGAAGCTAGGCCCTGCTCTTAAAATATGTGCCAAAATAGACACTTTCCGTACAGACACCACACAAGCACAGGATAAAGTGTAGTTCTAGGGGTGGTGTATAGTTTCTAAAATACATCTTGTGACTTTGTGATGTTTAGTCCATTTACATTTCATGTAGATTATTATAAGGCTGGTTCAGGCCCTAGCTTAGAGCTCATTGGCTCTTCTGTACTGACTGCCCATCAGCTGAAAGACTAAGTATTTTTATGTAATCTTATTAGAGATATAAGAGCTTGTATTATTTATACTGTAGATATCTAGATCATTTATCTGTACATTTTCTGTCTGTATATGTATATATTCTCTTTTCAGTCTTCATCCTAAGATATGTGTCATTTCTTTTTTGCTTCATTTTGTTCTGAGTCTTGCTATGTTAAGTTTCACCTACTGTTATCTTTCAAAGGGACTTTGTATTTAGGATATTCCATGATCGGTTTTAGTCCAACCTCCTTGCATTCATATTGTTACTTATGCTTTACTACATCTATTTATTAAAAAAAAGAATGGTCTTTCTAGCCTAAAATTAGACCTGGTTAACTGTATGGTGTCAGGTTTATTCTTTGGCTAGATTGTCTCCAATTCCTTCTGATTTGCCAAGACTGCTCTGTGGAAGTCCTAAACAGTCTTCACATTAATTTTGTAACTCCTGTATATTTTCTGTGTACCTCCTAAGTGTTTCATCATATATTTTTTCAGTATACCTATGAAACATTTATTTTCAATATTTTTCAGAGTATTAGTTAGTCATGGTGTTCTTCTCTAATATACCTTTCTTGGTACCCTAGTACCCTTATTTGTAAAGTTTAAAGGAATATATTCCTTTCATCTTTTCTCCACTTTCACTTTTAGTGCTAGTCATACCATGCAGATCCATTGCAAGGTATTATTGTCTTACCTAGTATGTTGGTTGTACCTAATTTTATTGTTCTTTTAAAATTTTGTGAGGATTTCCGTGTTAAATGTGTATTGCTCTTAATTATTTGGAGGAAATAACTTTAATGTATTTATTAGATCTCTTCATGGTTGCTCATCATGTCCTTTGCTGGTGCATTTGATTTGATAATTTGTTCATGTTCCCATGGCAGAAGTTTTTTTATTTGGCCAGACTGATACTTAGAATTCACCCCATATTATTCCTGAACAATATTATCTGTTCATGGCTCAAATTATTTTTATCTTTATTTTGGCTTATTGAAGCAAATTATTCCAGCAGCATTGAAGACTTACCTTTACAGATATTATATTTTCCACATTTAGAGCTGCTGTAATAACTTGATTGTCAATAAGGTCCTATTCATTCTCTATGAATTTTATCAAGCCTGATAATTACTTTGTGATGAAATTTCTTATTAGGATGATGTCTCAATATACATCCGTAAGTTTTCGGAAGGTACTTTCTTGGTCCATTTGCTATCGCCTGAAGTTGTCATTCTTAAATGAATAAGAAACTGTGATACCGGTTAGAAAGCTGTATTCATTAAGAGTTAAAAGTGCTTTGCTGTAATGGTTTACAGTGCATTTGAGTATCCTAATCTGAACTATCCAGGAAAAGAAAATATTTCAGCATTCGATTTGAGTGTTACTATTGGCTCAACAAGGACTGTTTATTTGATTTTCACATAATTTCTGTTTTGTTGTCTATGTTAGGTACTGTTATGTAATTCTGTTGTACCTTAACTGCTATGGTTTGTGTAAGGGGTGTGCAAATGTGTTCAACCAATGTGTTGTGAGCAAAAACATGGTTTTGGCCTCAGCTTGTTAATTTAGTTTTTTTTATTGTATAGTAAATAATCACTGCCAATCTGTTTTTAGTGTTTTAAAGCTTTAAATTGATGAACAATTATGATTAAAGATACTGTTATGATTTTTACAAAAAATGAAAAACTGTTTTGTTTTTATCTTTTATCGGTGATGAGCCATCAATAACAAACCAATAACTCCTGTAACACTAACGAATATTTTTATTGCGAGACAGCGGAGGGGATGACTTTAATTCGCATCCTACTGAAGCGACATACTACATAATGGATCGTAAAAAGGTACCTTCATTAACATAGTCAGTGCAAGTGATCACGCCACACAGAACCTGTTAAGAAGATGCTTCTCACTTTTCCACTTGGAAAGGTCAGTCTTCTGTCATACTATATTCACAAAAGACAGCTGAATACATAAGACATTATTCACAACCCAGAAATTCAACACCTTAACAGGTATTGATAACTTGAATACTGAGAAGCTGTTTATACAACAACAATAAAATGGAAAGACAGTGTGCTTTCTTAATAAAATCTTAGCTCTAATATCACAATGATCATTCACAAGAAAGTGCAGGTCATATGACCTTTCATTACTAAGATGTTCAAAAAGTTATACATTTTAGATTATACATATTCATCACTTGTAGTAGGTAGATCTCATACCACGTTTGGGATCACGTTGTTCTGTATGAGAAATATTGACCATTTTGAGCAAGTCAAGGGTGGAATCTACTTTATCAAACACTGGACGGTTGAGGGGTTTGATTCTGTGCTCAGGTAGGACTGGAAAATTAAACAACCACTTAAAAACGGATGGTCCCGAAAAGCTCTGCTTAAAAAACAAACGTCCACTTTCAACCTTTCTCAATGTAGGTTCTACGTTCCTGCAACACGCACGGAGGGCCGATAAGGGTGGGTCAAAGGTCAGAAACTGCTCTCCATTCGCGCCACCGCACCGTTGGGCATGCCGTTGAGGAGGTGGCGTGGCACGGACCCGGGGAGCGAGTTGTGGTCCATGACGGACTCCAGGACGGCGTCCATCGCCTTGCCGTTGCCGACCCCCGGGGGCAGGGGCGAGCTGGACGGCGACAGCGCCGGGTTGTCGTAGGCCGCGTAGTCCAGCGTCGAGTCCTCGGAGGGGTGGCGCGCGGGCGGCAGCGGCGGCACCGGGCTGAGCGTGGAGCCCAGCGGCGCGGGCAGGGCCAGGGCCGAGGCCAGGGCGAGCGGCGGCTGCTGCGGCCCCGCGCTCGCGTGGTGGTGGTGCAGCCGCAGGTCCGCCTCGGACACGCTGCCGGACACGGTGCACACGGAGCTGTTGAGGTCGCGCCCGATGTCCGCGCCGCAGGACTTGTTGTTGTTCATGGACATCTGTGGAAGAGTGGCGAAGGTATGAGCCTAACGTCCATCCCACTGTGGCATTTTGTAGTCTGCTGGGTGGCCGTTCTCTGTTCCGTCGGAGCGTATGAGTATACTGAGCCGCATGCAGTCGCGCGACCCGGTTTGCCTATCGAATCTTACCACAGTGCCTTAGGGCGCCGTGCGAATAGGCAACCCGGCCGCACCCCTGGATACGGGCTAGTATACCCACTTGCTCCAACGGGGCAAAACGGCCACCCCGTCCCCGTAGAACCGAAAAAGTGAGCAACCCGGCCACACTCAAGGAGCAATAACCACAAGGGCCACCCCAAGGGACACATCCCGGCCGGCTGGTACGTACCTTGGCCTTCATCTCGGGGGTCTCGACATCCACTCGGTTCTGGAGAAAGTTGAGCAGCTGACGCGGCCGCCGGTACACGAAGAAGAGGATCAAGCCGGCGAGCACGAGGACGGTGACCAGCGCCACCACGCCGAGCGCCAGGCCCGTGGCGCCGAGGACCCGTGCGGTTCCTGCAACCGTGAACGGGGGCTGGTCAGTGGCAAAGCGGGTGTCGAGTATCGATATCAAAAAAGCGTACATTATCGATGGCTTTGCACCCGTTTCGAAACTTCCGACCTCTGACTAGCCATTTCGCACCGGAGGTGAAGGAGCGCACATGGGCAAAAGAATGCCGTCGAAGGTTTCGTAGCAAACGGCAAAATGAGTGATTTATGCCCGATTTCGTCTTAAGGAATAACAACCCCGAATTTCGAAAGGTGGGCTCCGTGCCCTCTGCCGACCTTCCTTTGTCCGCACACGGAGGACGAGACAAAACTGCTTTGGTCTTTGGTTGGTTTCTTTATTTTTGGCCGGAGCAGCGACGAAGCCAACGAGAGCCCCCTTTCACAAACCAAAAGCAAAAAGTTAACGAAATGTGAGCCCCGCTTGTGAGCGGTGGGGGCCCTGCCGGCCCTGGAACTGGAGGCTTCCAGCCCCTCAGTGTCTGTGTCTGCGGTGAGTCATCCCGCCCCGCTCCAGCGGCTCCAGGCCGGCTCCAGGCCGGCTCCGTGAAAACACAAACAAGAGTGTAACACCGGCTGCACCGGGCAGGGCACCGGCCTCAGAGTTACCGTCAAACCGGCAGGGCGTGAAAGCGCGACCATCTCCCTCCAAGTTTTGAATTTTCCCCCTCAGATATGGTCGCAAGTGCAAAAGCTATATTACAGCCCCCCCCCCCCCCCCCTCTCTCTCTCTCTCCCTCAGAGTAGAGCGCGGGAGGGCGGCTCCAGAGAGGAGGGTGGCTTCGGGGAAGCCCCCCCCCCCCCCCCTTCTCTGGAGAATAGCGATGCGATGCCTTTTGCTCATAGACTAGTAAAGTAAACGCAGAAATTATTTGCGCGTGAAAATCGCGGAAATAGGGGGGCGAGTATGGTCATTCCCCCGCTGGGTTCGCGCGCGCCGCTGACCAACCACCGGGGCTTTGATACATTTTTCGAAGGACATTCATTCAACCAATCTTGCAGGCACATTTTGATTTCCGTCCTCAACATCCTGCTCCGTCTCGAAACGCGGCGGGCCGATATGTGTCGCTGACGCGGGGCACGGGATGCAGCGGCTGCTCACAGCGCGACCCGTGTGGGCCGGGGCCTCGGCCGGGGCCGCGCTGCCGCCGTCGGGTCGCGCCGATAGGTATGAGGGGGCACGCCTCTGCAAGGGGCGGACCAGGTAGGGGGGTGG
>NW_026267201.1:737608-739814 GCF_000697945.3 Frankliniella occidentalis
CCCACCCCACCCCACCCAGCCGACTCCTGGGCCGCCGAGCACGCGCTGGGCGTAGTGGTGCATGCCAATACAGGCCCTTCTGTGTAAGTGACAGGGACAACACACTCGCTATAACGTGACGTTGTGATCAGGAGCACCCTCACCCCTCTGCGAGCTCCCTCTCTCTCCCTCCTTGTCTCTCTTTTTCCACCCCTCTCTCTCCCCCTCTCTCTTGTGCTTTACGCCCTACGCCCTTCCCCCCTCTCTCTCCAGAAGGGGCTGCTGCTGGTGCGTGTTGACGACACACACACACACAGTGACTACTGTTTTGGATTGGGGAGAAGGCGATGTCGGGGGTAGGGAACTGGCGAGGGGGATTCCCTGTCGAAAATATTATCACAAGCCCGATTCGCGACAGCCGATTCGGGCGTTTCCAAGTGAGGCAGCTGGCAGGGGTATTTTGCCTGGCGGCGGGTTTTGTAGAAGGGGAAAGAGGCAGGGCTTGTGGTAGGGTGCGGGGGGAGTCGCCTGCAGACTACTGCTCCCTGGCCACCGCTTCGCTGCACACTGAAAATGCGCACGTCAGAAAAACAGATAAGTTTCAAGCGCAGAACCCCCTCCTCCCTCGTGCCTGGAAAAGGGGGAAGGGGGAGTGGGGGCAGAGATTGGTCCAGGATAGCGAGGGATAATGGGGACGCCTGTAAAGTGGCGTTAAGAGAAAGAGACTGGGCCGAGGCGCAGGGTAGTGTTTTCGATCGGGCGGGTTAACGCATTTCAGCTAGCCCGACGCTTGATGGCGTTCATACCCGACCCGACCCGCCCGAAAAAGTGAGTCGGGCGAGTCGGGCAAAGGGTTTACCCGACAGAGAGACAGCTTCCAAATCACCGGCCCCGGCTGTCCTGCCGCCCGGTCAAGCTCACAACCGTGGCCAGGGTCGACCAGCAAGGGCGAGGGGTGAGGTTTCGGGAACCGGAGGCGCCTAGTGAGGCTCGGCAGCCGATGTAAGTGTCGGGCGAGCCTTACCCGACCTCATCGTGGTACGTGAGCGATGAGACAGTTGCCAGCCACACAGTTCTATCTCCTCTTGTGTCGGGCAAGCGCCGATCTCATACCCGCCCAATCGAAAACACTAGTCCGTTCTGTTGTGATATTTCAAATAAAAATGAGTCTTATCCCCTCCGCACGCGCAGGTGCGCGCGGGTACATCGAAGGGCAATGCTTGGGCCTGTCCTGCCCTGCTGCGTGCATGCACGTCACCGGGCTTGAATGTGACGGCACTTGGATCTCCGCGTTCCTAGTGGCCATTCACATGAAAGACTTATTCTGAACTATAACGGTTATAAATTAGCAAAAAGGGATCATAAAATCAGATTTTAAACCTAAACTTGAGAGATGATTGGTGTGCTGACGATCATGGTGGCAGTGGTGACGATTCAAACGACATTGCGCCGAGGAGTATCGTCCACAGAAAGTACGCACGTTTTCCTTAGATTCATTCGGGAGCTTGGCGCCTGCGAGACTCGGGGTAGGCTATTCCGCAGCACACACGTGCACTCCAGGCATGGTGTTGCCTACCCACTAGGGCGCTATGAGAGCTTGCACTGGCTTGACTTGGGAATCTCGCAACGCCGAATGCTCGGCGTACCACGGCAAAGAAAGATTTCTTGTGTATTATAAGAACCGGTCTTGGATCTTATGGAGACCGCCAATGGCACCCCAGACCAGGTCTTGAAATACAAGGAATTATTCTTACCGTGACCCTTTCTGGATGTTCCCTAATGTTATTCATCAGGTGTTGGCGAGGAGGTGTGTCCGCGCTCCTGGGGCCGCGGGGGTCCGTTCCGTCGTCATTTGAATTTCAAGTTCCAAAACGCGGAACGACATTGGAATAAAGCGGATTGGAGTGCGGTTGGCGTTAAGGGGGTTGCAGCCTCGAGGCCAGCGATGCTGATCAATATGCAGATCCGGCGACAAAGTCCCGCCATCCGAACGCTTCCGTCTGGCCCTGGTGCGCGAGTGGCCGCCGGCGCTGGCACGACCTCCAGGACGACGCCGAGGGGGCGGAGGACGAGGGGTGAAGTGAGGGGTGCCCGATTAGCAGGACGTGCACCGTGGGGAGGCCACGGTGGTCCTGGGCCCCGCCCGGCACACAATGGCGGGGCCCGCTCCCGTTAGGTGGACGCCCCCGCCCTCCTCCCCAGCCCCTCGAGGGGTCCCCCCGCTGCT
>NW_026267201.1:739864-740823 GCF_000697945.3 Frankliniella occidentalis
TGCCGCCCCCGCTCTCCCTCCTCCTCCTTCTCCCCTTTGCCGATTGCCATCGCACTGCACGCTAACGAACGAATAAAGTGTCTGCCCCCGCGCCGCGCCCCGCCGCCCGCCCCCGCGGAGGCCGATAACCTCCATGCCGGGTGCCTCGGCCGCCTCGGCGCCGCGGCGGCGTGGTCGCCATGGCGACGGGGCTGTTGGTGTGCTCCGCGCACTCACTCACTCACCTCGGCACTGCTCCAGGCACAGGCCCGGCTCGTACTGGGCCGGGCGCGCCTTGTTGCAGATGTCGCCGCACGGCTTGCAGGTGTTGGACGCCTCGTGGCAGAAGAACAGCGGCTGGCACCGCCGCGGCCCGCACTCCATCACCTGAGCCTGCTGGGCCTCCTGGTGGGCGCCGCCGCTGACTTTGGACCGGCCCGGCTGGAAACAAAAGAGTTTATGGGAACTTTAGAAACTAGAGGAAAGGCGCGTGGTTTTTGTAGGGGAGCTGAATGAATGCAATGTGTGGATGAATGAATTTTTAATGACAGGCCTAAGTCAGCCACCCCCTCGCTCAGCTCCTTGATCGATGCCGGTTTCTAGGTCAGTGAGACAGCGGTGCGGGTGCGCGCGCTGGCCGCCGCGGCCTCGCTCTTCGCGGCTGACGGCGGGAAACGTCGCAAATCAATGAAAGATGCCTGGTAGGGAGGCGCGCTGGTGTTTTCGTCTAGTCCGTCATTGGCGTCCAGCTGCGTCACTCGGGGCGTGCCCAAACAGTGTCTATGGCGACCTGCGGCGCCGCTGCCGGAGCCTGGCGGGACCAGGACCGGCTCCATGTGCCACTTGGAAAACCGGTTCTCCTTCGACGGGGAGCCTCTAAACTGAAACGAACAGCCCGAGGTGAAATAATTTTGCTGAATTTTGACTGAGACATAGCTGACTGTTGCCTGAACCACTATTTTTGCCCCTGATCATGCCCT
>NW_026267201.1:749408-751421 GCF_000697945.3 Frankliniella occidentalis
TGTGTGTGTGTGTGTGTGTGTGTGTGTGTGTGTGTGTGTGTGTGTGTGTGTGTGTGTGACCCTCGCGCTGTGTGGTGAAACGGTCCTTTTCTTATCTGCGGGACCTTTGTTGTCCGCCCTCGCCGCCAAAAGGTATTTTGCGATATGACTTACTGTCGGGAAACGGCCAGGATGATAAAGGCTCGCCGGCCCCCGCCGCGACTTGCGTTGCGCGCGAGTGTGTACATTGTGGTGGGGTTACTCGATACGAACTCGCTGCTGCCTTCCAGCGGCATTGCGGGGCTCTCCCGCCCCGACCGCGACGCTCTGCACTCTGAAATGCAGATGCCCTTGCAGAGGACGCCCTGCTCCGCGCGGGTGGCGGTCCTCCTCCCCGCGGTGCTGAGCTGAAATATCCCGTTACCCCCGAGGTGAGAGGGGGGTCCCCTTGAGGGTCTCGAGGGTCCCCGGGGCGCGCAGCTGTCGCCGCCGTTACGAGACACCTGCTTACCTCCAAATTATCCCATGTTGGCCATACCTCGTCGCGCCGCAGTGCAGATGGCATGCCGGTCAGAGAGAAATGGCGTATATTCGCATATATACGCGTATATACGCAAAAACCATATGGTTTTTGCTCATTTCGTGTTTAAAAGGAACAGAAAGTCTTCTTCGTTGAGAGAAGACAAATAATTCGTTGCCTGTCACAAAACGTAGGTAAATTGTCTAAACCGCTGGACAAAGTATATTCATTTTGTCCTGAATTTTGTTTTGTAAACGCCCTACTCTAGTTGCCCTGCTGAGACACTTTCACTTCGTGTAGCCATTTCTCCCTCCTAGTTCCCCTGAACACCCGATGAAGATTGGCTCCCCGCCACGCTTCCGCTTCGCCCCGCCACAGCGCTGGCTCCTTAGCGAGAGGATGCGGCCCGGCTCAATATTAATGCTCCTCTAAAGGCCCTGCAGGGCAGGGGGATCATTGCGAATGCACGGGATCTCACACCCAGATGAGGACCGGCCAGTCAGGCTCCTTGCGCAGCCAGCGGAAGGGGTTGCACTGGAAACCAAAGGGGCCTCACACCAGATTTCTTGGATTGCCAGATTGATAGTACACGAATATTTTGCTTATTGTGGTACTCAAAACGCCTATAACTTTAGGCAAAACGCACTACTTGCGACCTAAATGAAGGCAAAAAGCGTGGCTTTTGGGTCTGATAATTGCCTTATGATTGCTAGAGATCATCGTAGATTGCCAGGGTATGGTCGTACAGCAGATTGTCGGAGTTGTGGCCGAATGGGATTTATACACCTACAAGTATACGACATTCATTCACTCACTTTGGTTTCCGGTGTGGTTTTGCCTTAACCTTATCCTGGTGTGTATGTGTGTTTTGTTTTTTTCTCTCCAATATCAAAGCGCGCGCGTTGGTTAGACATTACGATACTATGTAACAAAAGACAAAACAAGAATCTGCTGCTGTGCGAAAATGAGACCTATGTGTGCAAGATAATACCAAGTGACTCGGAAGGTCGCAGTGCGATGGATCTGATTAAAATTGAGTGATAACTAAATATCGATCGAAATGATTAATTTTTGAATGCTGGCTCGGTGAGGAAATAAGCCGACGGTGACAGTCTCTCATCCGTCATGACGGGTTTGTGGTCGCGGCGGCAAGCTGGATGAGCAGGCCCCCGAGTTCACCCCAAGGTCGGGGTCGGACGAGGTCGCGCGCCGCGGAGGTTGCGCTGATAGCATCAGACATGGACGCGCCGAGGACCACTTAGGCCCCTTTAACGCAACGAGTACATCGCGCCGCGGCTTCGTGGTCCGGGGCGCCCTCCCCGGGGAGCGGCGTTGGCGGCGGGGCGCGCGTTTTGTCTGCAAATAAAACGGAATGACCTTGAGGGAATGCTCTATTTTTTGCGGGCCTCGGGCTGCCTCATACCGACAACGCCCAGGTCAGGTGGTCCGGGTCAGGCGGGGCCGGGCGGGGCGGGGAAGAGGGCGGCTCGGGAACATCGAGTGGTGCGCGCTGA
>NW_026267201.1:758276-758811 GCF_000697945.3 Frankliniella occidentalis
CGGGGGCGGGACACAGGAAGTGCCTGAGCCTTCTTCGCTATGCTCACGTAATTGGCCTTCCCGGATCGCTGTAGCACCCCTTCCCCTCTCAGGGAGGAGGGGAGGGACGGTGCAGAAGAGAGGTATATAGAGGTGGGATACATATACTGCAGCAAATCAATTACCGTGCCAAATGGTGAAATAACGAATGCGGACCGCTGATGAGTCCGCGGAGAGCGCTCGCGGGCGCCGCTCTTATCAGCGGCCTGGGAGCAATTACTTGTTATCAGTGGCTGAGGCTGCGCGGCTGCGCGCTGCTGTGCGCGACGGGTACCCGTGCCTGGGCTCGCGGGGCGTGTGCTAGGCGCATCGTTACTTCCCAGCAGCGCGCGGGCCTCTGACTGAGGCTGAGGCACGCGCGGCGGGCAGAGCGACGGAATGGGCCTGTTGGGAGGCGGGGCGGGAAAAAGTATCTGGTTGCTGGCCGATGGGTCAGTAGGGACCGGTGCCCACTCGGCCCGACCCCGCACATCCCCGCCCGCCTCGCCCCGCCCCG
>NW_026267201.1:759287-759857 GCF_000697945.3 Frankliniella occidentalis
GACTCCACAGAGAGGGGTGGAAGGGAATGAGCGGGTGGGGGTGGGAGATCCTGAAACTTGCCATGCATGTTTAGATTGGTTCCACAGATTCGCGTTCCCTCCGCGGCTCGCGGCCCGGCCGCGGTTGTCCCGCGAGACCGGTGTCGTTGTGTGGAGGAGTGGAGGCGGGGGGCGGGGTCCGTGATTTCCCGCTCGTGTGCGCGCTACATACTTAATATGCCCCGCCGTGAGTCCCGCCCCGCCCCGCCCCGCCCCTTGCAGGCAGACATGCTCTGCGGTGTGTCGCGGTCTCTGGGAGCGGGGAGTTGTCGGACCCACCCCCCACACGTCAGCCTCAGTAAAGACAGGGTGCTCGAGGGTGCTCCCGCTCCACGATAACGACAAGAAAGGTATTCTGACTGTATAGACTGCGAGCAGTGTGATCTTCGAATTCACTCCACCAAAATTATTGGGCAAAATGCAAAAAAATCACCGAAAGACGCATTGTCTTCTTTGAAATACTCGTGACCTGGAGAGTGCTCGCTGGCGTAGGGGGTGCGGCTTCGCCGCATTGTGGTTGTGCGCGCTCCA
>NW_026267201.1:764842-765779 GCF_000697945.3 Frankliniella occidentalis
CGAGCACGCCTCTTCCTTTACCCATCCACCCCCCGTCCCGTCGCTGGACGACCCCGCTCGCCGAAACCAAACTGGGTGTTTT
Organism: Frankliniella occidentalis; assembly: GCF_000697945.3. Lineage (NCBI taxonomy): Eukaryota > Metazoa > Arthropoda > Insecta > Thysanoptera > Thripidae > Frankliniella > Frankliniella occidentalis. Next base: position 764,925 of record NW_026267201.1, read on the forward strand.
ATGGCTGTGGCATGCGAGTGACTTTGAAACTCTTTTGCCGCGGACGGACGGGCAGACGTGCGGCCATCAGAAAGGGAGTGTTTTGGGGAACGAGCCGGGGCCGACTCCTCGCGGGCTCGGCAGCAGTGGCGCCAGCCAGAGGTTTGACTTTATCGTCGCGATCCTTGTTCCCCGCGGGTCCCTCTTTGTACATGGTGTGGACGGGGAGTGGGGCGTTGGGAAGGAGGAGAGGGGAGTACGAGGAATGAGAGTTGCCCAGCACTCTTTTCTTCTTCTCCTCCTCCTCACCTCCCTTGCTTGTCTAGTCCCTTCCACTCCGTAACGCCGTAAAATGAATCAAGTTTCAGCACCGAGTGAGGCCCGTCCAAACATCTTCGCGCTTTCCTTCACCCGGTCGGACGTGGGCCCGCGCAACAAGACGAGAAGTGCAGCACTGCAGCAAGCTATGTGTTTACAACTTTGTGGTCAAAAGAAATGTGTCGATAAAAATATAAAAAATATTCTTTCCATGTAGCAGAGCTATCAATTTTCATGTCAGTTTAAGTTTGGTGTTCAAATTTTGAATTTAAAATAATGATTTTTTTTTGTGAAACTGACCGAAGCTGTCATAGTGGTGACCGTACTTAGTGGAAAATGCAGTTACAAAATTTTAGTCGGTTTCAGGAACTAAATTTCGGGATCAACTAAATTGCCATGTCCAGCCAGAGCCGCCCGACCCCCCCTCCACCAGTTAGTCGGGCCCGCTCAGCACCAGTGACGAGCGGCTTGCCTATCCCGCGTATGGCAGGCGCTCCGGGTCACGGCGCGGCGTATGCAGTGCACACGCTCCTCCTCTCCCCCTTTTTTTTCTTCCCC
>NW_026267201.1:765897-766622 GCF_000697945.3 Frankliniella occidentalis
GGGGGGGGAAGCTCCGAGAGACTTTAGGCGCGCGAGATCCTCTTTCACGCGTTTTCACCTTCCGCCCGATGAGGAGGGATGATCCTCGACGTAACAATTACTTCCGGAGTCAGTGACCCGCGTGATCCCCGCGGCCCCGGCAACTCTTAATTCCCCCCGAGCCCGCGCGGGTCTCGGGTCCAGGACGCTGTTTAGTCGCGTTTGTCTGCGTCCCAGGAGCTTTGAATCGTTTGAATGGGGGCTCTCAAAGCGGAGCTCGAAATGCATGCGTGTGTGTGCGTGCGCGTGTGTGAAACACATTTAATTTTGAATGTGTTTACTGGGAAGTTGGTACAGTACATATGCCAGGAACAAAGTCGCAGTTTCCGCCGTTCTCTGTTTACTTTTGCCGTGCACACGAGAGACGTTGGTCCATATCTGCACCACCGGGGCTTTGCGTTTCACCTGGTGGTCGTCTTCTGGGGGGACTCCTCCTCTCGGGGCGCCGCGCCGACTCCAAAGACGTCGTCCTGGCCGAAGCTCCCATTCCTTGCGGCGTGACGGTGCGGGGCGGCGGTGCGGGGCGGCGGTGCGGGGGAGCCTATAGGGCGTCCGCAGAGAGGGCGGCGGCGAGGACGTGAGGTGCGCGAGGTGGGGCGGCTGGGGTGGTGAATGCGGGGGAGGAGGGCGGCGTGGTGCGCCGTGAGCTACGGACCCAATTTGTTTAGAGCAGATGCACATCCCCC
>NW_026267201.1:771464-772992 GCF_000697945.3 Frankliniella occidentalis
CCCGCCCCGCCACGCCTCGTCCGTCGTGTCGCACCGCGTATCGCGACAGTCCGTGTGTCTCCCACCCCTCCCCACCCTCCTCTGCTCGACGTGTTGCGGGGCTCACATCCTGCGGCACCCACACACGCTCCGTCTCATTCGCTCCCCCATACTCTCTATACTCACTATACTCGCGACCACGCAAAAGTGTGCGGAAAAGGCCCTAGAGAAAAAGATAGCTGGGAATTGTTTCATTTTAACTGTATTTAACAAAAATTTTGACTGGGTTTAACTGAGTATTGGTGAGTGTGACTGGCTTTAACCGAATATACCCGGATATTCTCGGCTTTTACCCGATTTTACACTTAATTTTACTGATTATACTGACCCCACTTTTTGCCTTACTGGAATTGATACGAATATGACTGATTTTGACTGAGGGTCTCCAAACTTGCAAAAATGTTGGCTTCGCCAGTTTTACCGTAACGTTGAAAGCAGAGCGCTGCGGAGGCGGCGCGCGCACATCAGCACTACATATTTAATAACGGAAAATGATTTTCCGGAAAGCGCTGACGGGATGACGCGCCCCTTTTGTGCAGGCCAGGCTCTGCCGACACGCTCGCTCCTCACGTGTGTGATGTATCGCCCTGTTGCAGAGCCGCCGGAGAGCCATGGAGAGCCGCTGGACCCTCGTCGCCCTCACGGCCGCCGCCATCATGGTGCTGCTCGTCACAGGTGAGTGTCACTGTCACACCGTCACGCGCGTACGAGCAGCTCGTTAGCTGGAACCTCAATCCAGGACAGCCGACGCAGCTTAACTGAGCATGAGCTAATCAACGGTTTTGTTGTTGCCGTACCTTAATTTTTTTTCCTATATGTATAAAACGTAGTAACCAAGGAGGCGATCTCATAAATTGCACCCAACGTCTCATGAATACACATGAGCCTAAACTAAAAGGAGTGAAAAACATGTTCAAATAGCAGTTTTTTGGGGTCCGTTTCCATTGCAATCCACCGTAGTGGCAATCAACGTCCTCCAGGCGCAGCGCGGGGAACTGGCGCCGCCGCCATTCTCCGTGCGCGACCAGCGGTCTATGATTCATTACGATTATTGTCGATCTTTACGACCGGTCCCCCCGCCCCGCCCTCTTTTTCCTCTCCCTTTCCCGTCGAAAAACTCTCTCGCCCCGCCCCTTCGATCCGAAACCTTCCAGCTTCTTTACTGCGCGCGTGGATGGCGTTCCGGCTCTGGAGGCGGGGCGGGGGGGGGGGGGGGGGGGGTGATGGTCCTGCATTTACCCAGTGGTGCGCGGGGCGGGAAATGGACTAGAGGTGTCTGAAATAGAATAAGGAACACAGAGCGCCCCGACGCCCCGAGGGGAGGGGTGGGTGAGGACGCTGTTGTGGTGGTTGTGGTTGCGGCGGGCCCCACGCCCTGCTTTGCCTGCGGTAACGCGCGCGGGTCCCTGAAACGGAATTCAAGAAGATAGTCGGGTGGGTCTCTCTCTCTCTCTCTCTCTCTCTCTCTCTCTCTCTCTCTCTCTCTCTC
>NW_026267201.1:779633-784139 GCF_000697945.3 Frankliniella occidentalis
CCCCGCTCCGCCTCACCCCGCCTCACCCCGCCTCACCCCGCCTCACCTCACCACGCCCCACCCCATCGCACACGATCGCGAACATTGCATTCGTTCTGAACAAACATACGAGGCTGGTGCTGCCTGAAAATCGCATATGACGAATAAAGCTCGCAATGAGGTGCAGATATTGAGAACACCCGTTGGACGGTGTATGACGGTGTACCCCGCGTCCCGATCCGGCGGCCGAGAGAGAGTCTCCTCGTGGCCGCGGGAGAGTCGTCGCGTCGTTTGGTTGATATATTCTTTTTTACACTCCGGCGTCCTAAGTACCGCGCGGCGGCGGCGGGCGGTCAGAGGCGTGGCAGCGCGCCAGGGCTCACACATAATACGTAAGGCGGCCAAGGAAGTTTCAACACCATCCTTGACTGGCCGCGCCCCGGGCCCTGCAAGGGGCGAGAGGTTTTCCTCTGGAGGAGATATAAAGCGTCTTCACCGCATGGACCCCGCAAAGTAGAAAAGGAGTTGGGCCCGGGAGGCGGCTGGGGGTCGAGGGTGTGGTGGTGGCTGTCAGTAGGGAACGGAAGCAGAGCGGGGAGGGGGGCGGGAGAGGAGTGGGGGGTACGGCTGCAGGCAGGCCCCGCTGGTTGAAAAAGGGCGCGCTGTGCACTCGCGGATATTGTTCCATCAATTTGAAATCAATCTTCCAGACGAAAGGCCCTCTCCCCCGCGCCATCCCCACCCCGCACCGCGCTGCCGCGGGCAGTAGTGCGTCCGACACATATCACGCGCATGTGTGACAATGCTGGGCCGTTTAGAGGGCGCGGCCGCGCGCCGTGGCTCGTGTTTGGAACGCCAATCGTTTTGCTGAATTATTATTGGGGATCGGGGGCAGCTATGGAGGTCGCTTGGAGGGCCGCTATGGAGGTCGGGCGGCGGATTACGCTAATTTAACCCCACAAAAAGGATTATTTTCTTTCATCTCTTCTACCTGGAAACAATATACTCGCCATATTATTGCGTTTGGGGAGAGCACCGTCGCCGCCCCTCCCTCCCTCCCCTCCCAGTGTTGCGGTGGGATGGGAACGTCCTCCAATTTATTCCCGTATCGACGGCGTCCTCACTCTGTTGGCACAGGCCCGCCCGCACCCCCGCACCGCAGGCGCTCGGCTGTATCTAGACTGCTCATTGGCCGTGCTAACCACGTCCGCTGGCGTATCTCCTGGAGCCTGAGCTGGAGGCAGCCCTGGAGGAGCCCTGGAGGCAGCGCTCGGGGGTGCCAACCAGAAGGGGCCGCGGCAGCAGCAGCAGCAGCAGAGATCGGCTGTTTCGGATGCACTCTTGTAGCAGTAGCCCGAAACGTGGTGGTTTTCACCAGTCCGGCCATTTGTACGCGGGTCGCGATTTTGGTGCGAATAGCGTGCGTGCGGGCCCAACGAGAGTGTTTGTTTTTTGGGCGTGTTTTTTTTTATGACGGAATAAGAAACTGAACGTCATCGTTTCGTTATTCCCACCGTCCCGCCCCTCCTGGGCCACTATTCTGGGGTAGAAAACGGCTTCGAGAGGGCGGGCTGGGGAAACCATCATTTCTCGACGTTGCTGGCCCGGCTGGCCCCCGGCCGGCGCGGCAGGCGGCTGCCCCGCTCCGTAACATCGCTGGACTCAACGGCCCGTTGGGCTGGCGCGGCCAAGGGACGTGGGACGTGCTAGCCTCTTCCCTCGCCAGATCGGCCTCCTGGTCTCCTGGTATCCGAACCTCCTGGCCTCCTGGCCTCCGTGCGTCCGGGCCTCCTGCGGCCTCCGAACCGAGCCCCTGAGCCTCATGGCCTTCTCGGCTTCCCCAGCTCTCCCTCTCACCTGAAGTCCTGATCGTAGTGTGTGCAGATTGCAAATCTCAAAATTAGCGAAACAAATAAAGGAAAATATAAGGCTACGATGAGAACGTGCCCCATGACTCACAACCATTACTCACACAGTAGTGGCCCAATTTTATCTTTTAAGTCAATCCTGCTTACTTCAAGAAGTATACTGTCGTATACGTTTCACATATCTGCTCTCTCACTTCCGCCTAGTTATTTTGCCCCATGACTCGATCTGCTGGGCGCACGATTGCATTCCCCTCGCGGCCGTGAAGATTCCCCCCCCCTCCTCTCTTCGCGTTTTCCCCTGTGGCCCCGGCCTGGGTGAAGTAGAGTGTTTGGGGCACATTTTTCACGTTAATCTGGGATAGATTTGAAGGGGGTGGCCAGAGCAGAGGGTGCAGCAAGAGCGGTTCCATGTGTCGGATGAAGCAAATAGATGGAGTTGGGAAATACTCCCGCACCGCTTCCTTACCTTCCCCCCCCCCCTTTTTCCCCTCCTTTGCCCTTCGGAGCACGAAACCTCCGGTATACCACTATCATCCACGAATGGACACGAGGGGAAAATCACTTCAAAGGGAAAGCGTATACGAGTTAATACTTTATACCACGCGTTAGCACACGCCCTTATTCATATTTTACCGTCTAATAAGATCAAATGCTCGATCAAGAGCTATTTCAGGCTGGACTTTTAGCACGAGTTAGTACGTAATGAGTACACTGTACTAGAAACCTGGGTGTAGAATTTAATCGTCCCCCGCTGAACCCCAGTTACATGGCGTGGCAGATCCCCTCCCCTCTCGCTTTCTTTTGTAAAGGCGCCTCGCTCCTCCTTTTCCAGTGTCGCGGAATATGTTTACCATCTTCATCGAGGTGTGCTGCTGGTGTGCTCGGCCCCGGCAGCCATGTGGTCCCGCGGTCCCCGTGGAGTTTGCGCCCCCGGCCCGCCTCCACGAGGCTCGCGTCTATGTTTGCGGCATGCGTGCGTTCCTTCATTTTTAATGGGTTCAAGGGTTTATGATTCTCGCAAGGATTATACCGCGGCGGGAGCGCCCCGCGGGAGACCCCCCCCCCCCCACCTCCACCCCTCCCTGAGCTGCGTGCGCCCGCTGTGTCCCCGTCTGTCTGCCCGTCCGTTTTGCGCCGTTAAATTGTCGGAGCGGAGCGTGAGCGGGACGGGGGCGCGCGCGCGCGCGCACAGCAGCGCAAACTCCAAAAACTTACGGTCACGTCCGAGAGCCGAGTCAGTCGAGCTTGTAAGTCAGAGCAGCGGGGAGTCTGGGGCGGCGCCGGCGCTAAACAGCAGCTGCCCCGCTATGGGGACGTGCCGAGTGCGTAGCTCATAGAGTGAGTAATCCTCAAAGGAGCTGGGCCGACGGGGGCCAGGGGCTCTCCCGGGGGCCCTTCCTCATAGGACGCGGCCTGCCTAGTCCGACGAAGCGTGATGTGCGACTGATGTGAGTGGGTGTTAAGTGCGTCTGAGGCACGGTTAAAAAAAGTTTCTTGTATTTCAAGATCCAGTCTTGGATCTCATGGAGAACAGCAGGCATCCAAGATGTGGTCTTGAAATACAAGAACTTATTTTTACCGTGTGTTGGGTGACAGGGGCGACTGAAGTAAGTGGGTGTTAAGGGCGACTGAAGTTGCTGGCTGTAAAGTGCGAGTGAAGTGTGCGCGTGGAAGTGTGGGAAAGGGCGCGCGGGTCGTTTGCAAATGGTGTGATCTCGTCGGACCGCTGTGGCTGGCCCTTCTGTCTGGCTGGCGTGCAGGTTCAGGACCGGACCGAGCGCTGTCCAGTGCTCGTGTCACCGTGCGGTACGGGGCTGTGTGTGCGATTAGTCTGACCCCCGGGCCGAACGATAAATCTCCGGGCCGACAATGACGTGGGCGCAAAGCGAAAAGGTTGTTTCTGGGCTCGGGCCGGCCACACTTTGCGTGCGTGTTACGGAGCACGACAACTACGGCGTCCCCGCACGTCAAGTGTCCGGCCCCCTCCCCACCCCCACCCGCCCAACCGGACTGTGGCTGGCTGGTTTGCGTCGGTAACGGACTCAATACCGCATTCATTTATTTTGCTCACCTTGTTGTCCTCCCCGTTTTCTGCCTTTCACTTCAGCGTCGGTCGGGGTCGATGGGAGAGGAGGGGGTTCGATAGGCTGGCTCTGGCTCTGATGCGCGAGCCACACATTGTAGAGGGGGTTTTGTGTCTTTTTTTTTTTTTTTAGCAAATCCAATTAATTCTGCGGTGCGTTGAGAGGCGTGGTGAGCGGGGTGGAGCGGGGCGGGGTGGATCGTGCCTCGGGTGCGGTGCCACTCATGCCGCCGCGCTCGCGTAGCAATTACTGAAAAATTCAGTTCTTTCTAGCAACGCTCTGGGGCCAGGCTCGGACTGGCCCAGAGGGCTGCCGGGCAATCGCCCGGTAGGCCCTCCTCCTAGCGAGGCCCTCCGCCTCGCGAAGCGAGGCCCTCTTAGCCTGGCGTAGCGAGGCCCTGACTCTGGTACATGGTTGCTACGTGTCTGGAAGACCTTAAAAAAACAGGGAAATCAGGGAAAGCTCAGGAAAAACGAAAAAAGTCAGGGAAATTTGTTCCGATCGGTCCTCACAACCCATTCTATTCGCTGTGTAGGTCAAAAACACATTTTGACGTCCCAGCAGGGTGATTCCTT
>NW_026267201.1:785249-795138 GCF_000697945.3 Frankliniella occidentalis
CCCCTCCCCCGGAAAGGATACGAAAAACACATTAAAAATATACAAAAGAAAATGTTCATAAACCAAATATTCCCCGGCACAGAACGGTTCTCTTATACTTTTAATGCGTCCTCAGCCAGTTTTCCCTCTCGCATCAGCAGCGGCGTCGTCTTCTTTTTTTATTCATTTCCGAAACACGCATCTACTTCGGCATTTGCGCTTACACGCCGTAGGGCTGCGAGCGTGACGTGAGCCGGTCCCGCCCGCGTCCTCCCGGAGATGAAGGGTGGGCGCTGGAAGGGGTGGCGCGGGGGGAGCGAGCACTCGTCGTACAGGTCGTGGGGGCGCCTGGCGCCTCGCCTGGCGTGTCGGGCGTGGCGCCCTGGTCGCCCGGTGGCGTCCCTATTTAGTTACACTCGGCGCCCTGGGCGTGGCGTGGCGCGGCGCCGGGCTCTGAAAGGCGAGTCCAGCAGCAGGCGACACTTGCGTCATCACACTGCCAGTCGGGCGCCGCGCGCCGTCGCACGGAACAGTAATTAATTAGTAATCAACTGGAAGTAATGTTCGCGAGCTCTTTTGTTCACACCACCCAAAAAATCGTTTCCTGAAAAAAATAATGAAAAGTTTCTTTTGCTTCTGCGAGGATATTTTTTGTTAGGTTTAATACTTAAAAACTAACTTGATTCAAGGCAAATTTCAGAGGAATTCCGTGTTTAAGTAAACGATTTTCTGGGTGCAGGGCAATGCAATGACTGAGGAAGTCTGGACGGAACCAGTATGTGGACGCGGTGCGGCATTGGCCAATTGGCCACGCGTTCAGCATGCCCTGAATTATTTCATCCAATTCCAGGTTGTTCCAAGGGGGTGCGCGGATTGGGGGTATTCGGCAGGGGCCGGAACCTGCTCGGCTCCGTTCTGCTCCGGGATTTGCTGTCCTCGCGCGCTCGCTCTCGTGTGTGTGTGTGTGTGTGTGTGTGTGTGTGTGTGTGTGTGTGTGTGTGTGTGTCTGTCTGTCTGTCTGTCTGTCTGTCTGTCTGTCGGTGTTATGCGATGGAGGTCCCGTGCGTTCGCCGCCGTGTCCCGCGACCCCCGCGTGCAGACCGCCGGTTATGAGTCGCACTGATTGGTGTGGCCAGGCCGAGGCCAGGCCCCGGGCGCGGCGGTGCGCAACCAAGTGGGGCGCGCAATGAGGCCTGAGCGGCGGGGCTGCTTCCACCTCCGGCCGCTACGGCGCAGCACGCTCTGAGTCCACTATGAGAAATAAACCGGTCAGGTGCGCCTATCTGATGGACCATACACGTTTGATACTGACAATATCTTGAATAAGATCCCTTTTCAAGTGATAATACAACTTCATGAAATTGCAAAATATAACCAAAATCACTATTATGAGCGCATGAATTCTCATAGTGGACTCAGAGCGTGCTGCGCCCTAGCGGCTGCAGCTGGAAGCAGCGCTGCCGCTCAGGCCTCATTGTGTGCCGTGCTTCTCAGCCGGAACTATTTATCGCGGATGATGATTTCTCTGCAATCAGAACACTTTCAGGTTTTATGGGTAAATTTTCCATGAAATATGTTGTGAAGTTAATGCTGTCTCAAATTTCAATGGGCTGTCGTAAATTTACGACATATTTTGTAGATCAAAAAACAGAAATTATGTTTTCATGATTGGAGATATTTTTCATAGTGTTACGTATGTTGATCGTAAGTTTGATACAAGATCGTTCAATGTTGTTAATTTACAATGTTCGCACGTTGCCTCCGACGACATTCGTTAATGCCTATCGAACGCGGTGATTCTGTATATAGCCGAAACCCCCTGGGGGCGCGCCTAGGTGAAGTAATGGCACCGAACGCTGCGCAGAGCGGCGCTCCCCGCCACGCCCCGCCACGCCACTTCGTAATGAACAACAACTGCAGTGGCGGATTGCAGTGCCATCCGTTGGCCGTGCCCCGCTGGCAGATTGGCTAAACCGGTCGGCCCCCCGCAGCAGCTAGTTTTTAGTCCATTGAGTAGTCACCCCCCCCCCTTTCCCTCCATCCCCGCCTTCACCGCTCCGAGCTGTTTGCAGTCCCTTAGCAGCGCACTCGCTCCGTTGGCCTCCACCCCTCTCTACCTCCCCCTGCTCTGCGGAAAAGACAGCAATGAAGACACACATACACACTCACACACCCGCACGGCTAACAGACGGCAGGGAGGAAGGATGCCTCCGGTCTGCATTCCGGGTGGTGCCGCCGGTCTGTGCGGCGGCGAGCTCTGCCAGCAGGACGCTACCCCGGCTCCCCCTCCCCATGCCATGCACGCCCCCAGCAGAGCAGTAAGTAGCAGCAGGCTACCACCCCACACACGCGGACCTGCTGATATAGCTATCCAGCTGGACCAACACAGCGGGGTGCCTAAAGATAGTACTAGGAACACCCTCACTGTGAAAACTATAGTTTTTGTAAATTTGTAAAAAATAGTCCTACCGGATACAAGAAAATTTTCCATGGGATAGTTCGTGCAATTACAATTTAAAATTGTAAAATTTACTAGCCCTGCGTATCGACTTAGAATCGACTAATGAGTGCAAGAGGGAGTTTACACACGTACGACTCGTTTTGTAAATGACAAGTTACAAAATATATCGTACACAAACATATCTTTTACAGTGTATCGTCGTAAATTTACAAAATTTATGCAAACTCGAATTATAATTTAAGTTGTAAATTTACGATAGCGCATCTTTTACTCGCCAATGAATTTTAAGTCGATACGTGCAGCATGTATTTTCACGATTTGAAATTATATTGATTTTCCTGTAAACCTTACTACTATTTTTCACAGTGCTCAGCTGACAGCTGACTAAGAGAAACTAGGAGTCTTTCTAAAAAGACAAGTGACTCGTGACTGTTAATAATACATGAAAAGAAAGGATTTGTTGTGAGAGAGAATACATTGGCTAATTTTGAGATAGCCTGGAAATTCGCTGTCGTACCTAATAATTCGTAGTCAAGAGTTTGTTCCTTCAGCGAAACCGTATTATCTCTGCCACAGCGAATTTCTTGACTATCCCAAAATTAGCCCATGTATTTGCTCTGATAGCTAATCTCTGTTACCGTTATGTATGCTATAGTTGTGATGACAACTCTAGCATTATTAATGTTGATTATATAAAAACATTTTAAACGTGGGCGATCCCAACAAATAAATTAATGCAAATGGTCCAAAAATAAATGTCTTCCTTTTGATCTGACTATAATCCAAAAATACAAATTGAACGTGGTGATGTGTGTGTGTGTGTACACTTGTATGGCGGACGGCTGCAGCTCGCGGCCACAATGCGCTTGCCGCCGGCGCCAGTAAGTTTATCGGTCGGGACACATCGCTGGGGCGGGGCGTGGCGGGGCGTGGCGGGGCGTGACGGCGCCGTGCTGCGCGGCCCCTGAGCGCCCCAGTCCGATGAGCGAGTAATCAGTGGCCCCTGAGGGGGCTCGCGCGGGAGTCGCCCCCCCCCCCCCCTTCCCCTTCCCCTTCTCCCCTCCCACTTCCCCGCCGCACGACGCCGTGGGGCAGGCGCGGCGGGTCCCCCCATGAAACAATAAGGTCGACCGAACAGCGCGCTTCCCCGCTGTTTGGACCTCGCTCTGCTCGTCCCGACGGCCGGTGCTTCTGCTGCAGCCGTGCAGGCGCCCGCGGGGCCGGGTCTGGTCGGTCAGCACAGCAGCGCGCCCCGGAAATGCAATATTAAGGTCTGGAATGAGATCTGGATGTCTGATTTCTTTTCCTATTTCTCAAGGGAGCGGCCATATTGTGCGGGGGGCTTCGCAAAAGTTCTGAATTTTAATGGCTGCTGGTTAGACACGCCGGACGGGGACGGGTTGCTGCCCCCTCCTCTTCTTCCTCTCGCTCTTCCTCCCCCGTGCTATTCCTCTCTCGTCTTTCTCCCCCTTCTTCCTCTTTTCTACCTTCCCCCTCTCCTCTTTCCCACCCTTTGCATGTCCGTCGTCTCCCTCACTTCATTTCCCTCCAATTGGACAACGAATGTTGCCTTCGGCTTCCCAAATCGCTGCTTATGCCTTTTTTATATTCCTTTCTCGACCCCCTCCCTCCTTTTTCCCAGCGACTGCCCGTGAAATATATTTTTTTTTGTACGTTCGCAGAGGAGGAAAAAAAAAAGACGTGGCGAATCGTGTGAGAGAATAAAATTAAAGTTTTAGGAAGCACGGCGGTGCGGTCCGCCCGACATTCAGATTGTTCAAATGGGCCACATCACATATGCAATTGAAACTGGGCTTTGGTCAGGCAGCGAAAAAGCATGATAGAGCCAACTCGCGTTTCCTCTCACCCTCCCCTCTTTTTCCCCCCCACACACACACACATTCTCATCCACCCGGACACATGTCGCAACGCCGACAGCCAGCCCTTCTTTCAGCCAATATGGGTGGTTTGGGGGAAAAGGGTCCCTCCGCATGTGCACCCCCGGCTTACCTCGCCCCTCTTTCCCAACCAAGGTAGCATGTCTATCCTGTTGCATGATTCATGCGGCTTTTTTTTTTCTCTCTGATTTTTGTCTGCTTTTTGCGCGTTTGTCGCTCGCTTATTTTTGGCAAGGGTCATACAAGTCCTGCATTGCCGCGCACGGTGGGTGGCGTCTGAATCACGTGACTCCTAACAGCTGATTTGGTGGCCGTCCGAGCCGGGTCTCCAACAACTACGACCTGCAGCTCTGATAACCGGGCGTCGGAACGGATGGCTGGCCCAGGGCAGTGGCGGCGGTCACGTTTGGAGGATTCGCTCTATCGGTTCTCCCCTTTATACCGCTCCAGGAAGAGTCGTGTGCAGAGGTAATGGCCGCGCGGTTACTCCCATACACAACTGATTGAAAAAGTTTGTCGTCTCGCGAACAACAGGCGGCGGAGAAGAGCGCGCGGTGCTCTCGAGTTGTGGGTGTGGGCGGGTGTGGTGTGATGTGTGTGATGTGGCGCTCCGTCTTCCCTCGGGGGGCCAGGAAGGAAGTGGGCGCTCCGGGGCACTCACCTGTGCAACTGTGAACGCGCAGTCGTACAACAGTACAAGAACAAGTACAAATTGGTGCGTATTTGTTTGTTTGCAGGTTGGTTGCGCTGCTGCTGCTGCTGCTGATGGGTTGCCACAACGAGTTTTTTTTGTCTTACTACCGAAAGCAGTTCAAGTAAGAGGTAGAAACCTGTGGAGCTTGCGTGTAGCGCCGCTGCTGCTGAGGCTGGGCGCCCGGCGGGTAGGCAAGCGCGGTGCAGGAGCGCGCGCGTGTCATGCGGGCCTGCCTACCCGACGACTCGCAGGCGCTCGCCGGCCCGTGCATGCAGTCTAAATGGGAAAGGACAGTTTTGTTTCCAGCGAGATACAAAATTGTTTTTTCCTGTTTAGAGCGTTGGTACACCGGGCACCCACCCAGAAAATCGTTATTGCTTTACGTTGAAGAAATAATTGACCTTGAATTATGGAGATTTGCCTGAAATAACTTTTAGGTAATGTTTTTCATTCAAAATAAGGAAATAATACCATAACCATAAAATTGTAAAATTAAGGAGAACTCTTTAATTTAAGGACAGTTTTACTTCTAGATCAATGGAATCTCCATGAAACAAACAAAAAATTTCTTTGGGGTTTCTTCAAACGAAACAGTTTTCTCTTGGGCTTGAGGAGTTCAAACGAAAGTGTATCTGTTTTGGGTGAGAAAAGCCGACGACTAAACCGCTCCTCTGGAATGGACGCGGTGTGGCTGGGTGGAGCCGACGGGGGCCACGTGTCTTGATAGATGGTGCCCCCGCCCCGTCCGGCTACCCCTCTCCTGACCCCAACTCGACTCGGACGTGAACTAATATCTGCCTCTTTCATTTGCCCCCCCCTTCCCTCCGCTCCGTGGCGCGAGTGTGCCTCCCGGGTGGCAGCTGCTGTGCGACAACTTGTCCGATAATCATCCCCTCATAGTTTTCGTCGGCGATTAAACTTTATCAAACGCGCTCGGCCGGGACGTGCGCGCTGCTCACACTGCACTGAGAATTCCGGCCGGGCTGAAGTGAAAATAGAGGCGAAATACTGCGAAATACTGGCCTTAGTAATACAACAAGCAGTATCATTTTAAAAAAAATGCAACAAGGTTTTGTTGCACCTTTTGTGGTGTGCTGGTTGTTGCGCTGGGCGCGCTCTGCCCCGACCCAAGGAACGTGCACCCCCTCCCCTTTTCCCTTCCTCTCCAGTATCGTAGCAGGTGTCCATTGGTCCGTGATAGACGTTGATTGTGTTTGGTTTGTCTTAGTTGGGCCTGACTGGCCTGACATGAGCCGCCCTCTGGGGCCGCCTGCCTGCCCCGCCCTGTCTCCACCCCTTCAGCCAGCGGTGTTGCGCGCTCTCTCTCTCGCTCTGACTCTCTCTCCTTCTCTCTCCTCACTCTCGTACTCTCCCCACTCCGTTCTCTCTGGCTCGTCTATCCCCGTCACTCGGAGTCCATCCGGCCGGGCTCTCGGCAATAACCCCGGGTCAACAGCACGGTGGGGCTTTACTGTGTCCTGTCGGATGAGTTCGGCACGGCCCTCGCCTGATCCACAAGACAGCGTATCCTACCCTGCCAAACAAATTGTTGTTTCGAGGACATCGTGAGGGCTGCTGCACTTTTAAGCTGTTGTTGTCCCATGGTTTTTCACGTGATCAGAGTTTGTAAAATGATCATACCCTTTTCGTTATGTTTTGTAAGAAACTTGTCAAATGCCACCCATTTTTGGTTGTTTTAAACCCCAGTGAAACTAAACTCATCAGATCGATCTGCGCAACTTCACGACGCCATGTTACAAATTTTGATTTTCTTTCATTTTATGTCTTTAATTGGAATTTGGCCACCTTACTGCTCCGAGGAACAGCCAACCGGACATCTCTGATAACGTTTGTCTGGCCATGCATCGGTGTATGGCTTGTCAGAACGTTCTAGGAAAAAGGCGCGGCAGCGCGGATAACGTTGTCGCGTGTGGGTCGGGCGAAAAGGGGGAGGGGGTGGGTGTCAGCTGTGGACACGGCCATAGCCTGGCCTGGCCCCGGTTACCTGATCTGCCATGGACAGGTCTATCCCATTAATGGATTTGCGAAGAAAGGCGTTGGAATTGATCCTGTGCACCACCGGGTAAACTGGGCTGAGCGAGCTTCCCCAGCCCGTCCAGTTTGGCTTCCCCTCTGTGGCCTCTTGGAGAGGAGACACTTTTTGTTAAAACTTGTGCGTCTCTACAAACAAAGTGTTATGTTAACCACAAAAAAATGTTTACCAGGGGATGAAACCATTATTTTCCGGTTTCATTTGGCCCTGTGATTCTACAATTTCATATTTTTATATCGGAAACCTTGCGAAAACACAATTACAGTTTGACGCATTTTGTAATAAAATGTACCGGGTGTTGCAGAAAAGACACAGGTGCGGGCGGGTTTGCCTATCCTCGACTCGGCGGGCGCACGGGTCCCCTCCTCACCTCTCCCCAGACCTGGACCCGTGCGCCCACCGAGTCGAGGATAGGCAAACCCGCCCGCACCTGTGTCTTTTCTGCAACACCCGGTACACTATACGTTGTAAATGACTTTGTCATATTATTTCAAAACTTTTTGACGTTTACAGCAATAACACAGTTATTGCAATCACTACAAAGATAACTTTTATAGTGGACCACTCACTAGGCTGGCTGCCGCTGGCAATATTTCTTTGCTCTTGTCTGTTTTGTAAGAAGACTTGGCACAAGAAGTCACCGAACGAGCGTCGGATGCTACGACAACGAGACGCGGACTTATAAAACTTGCCGTCGGACGGCAGCGGGCGGCGCAGAACGACAAGCAGTAAACGATGGGCACGAGTGAAACGGCCCGGGCCGCTGACGAAAATGGAGTCGGGGAAGAAATTAACGAGTTAACGAGTCGGAGTTGCCTGGGTATGCTCCGTGGGCTTCAGCGGTGCGGGATCTTTAATATTTAATTGGCGAATTGTTAACTCGTACACTTCTAAAAGGTCATTGAAAATAATATTGCCGACGCCTGAGTACATTTCTCAGTTTTATGTCTCAGTTTTATGTCTCAGTCATATGTTTTATTGGAACTCTTTACCTCTCGTAATCACTATCTACATGCGTGTGCCTGCTGGTCGACAAAAATTAGTGTATGGGGCCGCTTCGATAGATGGGTATCGAGGTGCGGAGATCGAGGGTGAGGAGATCGAGGGTGAGGAGATCGAGGGTGAGGAGATCGAGGGTGAGGAGATCGAGGGTGAGGAGGTAGAGGTGTAGCAGGAGGAGACGTTGTCTGCGCAGTGCGCACCGTGCCGTCGGGCGTCGCACATGATCCCGCTCATCTCTCCAGGAAGGCGGTGTCAGGCAGGAAGGCGTGGGGGCCCCGAGGGCGCGGAGAGCTAAATGAATGGATAAGAAGGATTGGGGCATGAATATTGGATTGGGCTGCTGCTTGGGCGGATGGATTTCTTGCATATACCTTCCGCACGCACTCGCTCTCTCCGTAAAGTGGCCGCCTGCCCCACACCCCGCCTCGCATCATCCGACCCCCGCCCCACCCGCGGCGTGGCCAAGCCATCGCGCCCGTCATCCCGCCCTCTGCCGCACCGCGCGCGAGCCGTCCCCAAACTTTTATCTCATATTGATGGAAAGCCCTGGGCCGGTAAGAGCCGGGTAGGCCCAGCGGCGTCATGCCAGAGTGGCCCGCCCCGCCCCGCCACGCACTGAAAGCACGCACCTGGGCCCCTCCCCATCTAATAGCGCTACGCGCGCCTCCTCCATCTCCCTCTCGGACATGCAGCGCCACGCCGGGCTGATGGGCGCACCATGGTGCAGCCGAAAAAAGGGACAACGGGCCGAGAGAGAAAGAGAGTGAAAGAGAGAGAGAGAGGGGATGGGGAAAAGGGGTGGTGGGGGTGGGGGTACGCGTTGAGACGGAGGTGACGCAATCCAAGCGAGTAAATCTTGCAAGGTACAAGTTGTACACCACAGTGAAAGTCGGGCCAAAACTTGGCGACTGCCGCGGCGCGCTTGCACTTCATCCTGTCACTCGCGTGTTTGTTCTTAAACCCATAGCGTGGCGGGGCGTGGCGGGGCGTGGCGGGGCGGGGCGGTGCGTGGCGTGGCGGGGCGTGGCGGGGCGGAGCGAGCGCGATGAACGGCCTCGATAATGTTTTGCGCCGAGCGCGGAGCCGCATTGAGCGGGTCATCCAATATGAATATATGGGAAATGAGTTTACCGGGCCCTGGGCCGCCTCTAAGTCTTGTGCGTGCGCCCGCCTATCTCCACGACCCTCTTGCAAGCGCTCTTACCATTCTCCATCCCCCCGTCGGCGTCGTCTCCCTTTTCATCCTCCCAATTCCCCGCCCTCCGCTCTCCAACCCCTTTCCGCTTATTTTCGCAACTCTGTTAATTCGGTTAAGCCGAGAGTGGGGAGCGCTCATTCTGAGAGAGAAGATGCCGTAATTTTGCCCCCCAAACGATGCTTTCCAATTACGCGACGTGCGAGAGGAAGTTTGTGTTGCGGTCTCGGAGGTCCCAGAGGTCCCGGAGGTCCCGGAGGTGCGCCGCCGGGGCTGCGCGGCGTCCTCGAGGGCGCTCACGGTACTTGTGCTCCAGGGGTGAAGGTCAAGGTGTCCACTCCGCAGCAACGGACTTCAGAAAACTTGTCTATGGTACATATATTTTTCAGACAGTTTTCAACCACCCGGCGAGAAGCGGTTAAAGCACATTTGAATTTGATGATGGATGCATTTATATTTGCCTGAATAATCCCTTTCCTCTGGATTAAACTATAAAAACGCCATGGTGGCATCCACGTGTATGAAACCCAACTGCCTTCACTGGTATAATCAGTTTGCGGCAGTGTATGTGTCTGCTTCTTTTAATCCGGTCTTGCCAGACAGGCGG
>NW_026267201.1:797986-802351 GCF_000697945.3 Frankliniella occidentalis
TGCCTAACGATAGGCAATAGCGATGATAGGTTAAGTAATATATCATAGTTTTTGCAATTGCTACTGCTAGTAACTTTTAGTCTATTGCTATAAGCTATTCCGTAGCGGTGACCGGAATTGGCCCAGAAAAGTCTGCTCTAGAGCTTCGCTCGCTCCGCGAGCTCAGCAATAAGCGGGGGGCAGGATGTTAATGTCAAGACAATTTTTGCGTCTCCATAAATTTACAGAGTGATTCTCTGCTGGAAACCCAAGTGTGTACTTGAGCAGAATCTCCTGCATACCTATATGTATGGAGGAAATTCTGTGTACTTGGCATGTATGCAGGAGATAGTGTGTACTTTGTCAAGTATGCAGGAGGTAGTGTGTACTTGGTCAAGTACACACTAAGTCCCCTGATAAATGTATAGAGGTTTTAGTGTGTACTTGGTCAAGTAAATGTATAGAGGTTTTAGTGTGTACTTGACCAAGTACACTTTACCTCCTGCATACTTGACCAAGTACACACTATCTCCTCCACACTTGCCAAGTACACAGAATTTCCTGCATACATATAGGTATGCAGGAGATTCTGCATTCAAGTACACACTTTGGTTTCCAGTCGAATTGGATTTTTAAAGTGGTTTGGAAGTGTAGGGTTGTATTTCCATATTTTTAGGGGGAAAACTAATCAGTTGAGCGTAGAGATGCTCTCGAAATTTAGTGTTATGCCTGTTAAAGGTGTGCTTCAAATTGCTTCTCTAGCTGTACAGCGAACAAAAACAGGGTGCCAACCAGGAGCGGAGCACGGCACGGCCCAAAGTTGTTGTGAAGGGGCTGAGAGGCCGTTCCTCGCCTTTTGGACAGCCTGCTCCCTGCCAACATGCGCACCAGAAGTGCGCGGATTTTTTCCCCCCTTGCCACCATGACCATGCTGTTGGAGAGTTAAAATACGCTCAGCACCACACCACCACCGCCCCCTGATTTCTTTCCATGTACTATATTACGAGTGGCCTATGGCCAATTAAACGCGAGTGCAGGGGCAGGGGGTGCCGGCGGGTCACGGGGAGCAGCTGTGGGGGGCGGGCCGAGGGCGGGCCGACGGGCCCCCGGGGGTCGCAGCGCGCGCATTCCATAAACAAACAAGCGTGGAGCGGACGCTCAAGTCAACACTAGGGGCACGACGGGGTGGAGCGGCCTGTACTGGACGGGGTGCTCCGAGCTCAATGGGGCAGCAATTCTTTTTTTTTAAACTCCCAGGCGACCTACTGGTGTTGCTGCTGCTGCTAGAATGCAGGCAGGGCGGCATATTTCTGAATGACATAGTTCCCCAAGGGGTCAAAGGGTGGCGACGTGCCAAGCAGGGCGGGGCGCAACAGCGCATTGTGATGCCCGGGAGGTATCCGGCCGGCAGACTGGCGCCCAGGTGGGGATGAAAGCCACGCGTGGAGAGGACGTCAAAGGCAAAGGCCGGCCCAGCAGAGGACACGTCCGGGACTTATTTTTCTTTTACGGCGAAACACAGCACAATGGCATCTATGGCCGCGTAGCATACACTTTTTTCCACATAAGCTTACCGTCGCAAATGTTTTTCAAGTTTGGGTGAATTTACCGAGCAGTACCGGGTGATTCAGAGCACGCGCCGCCGTGTTGCGGGTTTGCCTATCCTCGACTTGGCGGGCGCTAGGGTAAGAGGTGAGGAGGGGGGGGGGGGCCCTTCCTCACCTCTCACCCGTGCGCCCGCCGAGTCGAGGATAGGCAAACCCGCAACACGGCGGCGCGTGCTCTGAATCACCCGGTACACAGACAGTGGTGTAGACCACTTCCTCAATCCACACCAATAATTCAAACTAATTTCAACTTTAATATATTAATTTAGACCAATTCAGTCTAAAACCATTTTGTGAATTTCCGTTCTGTTTATGTATTAAAACCTTGTTTCACATTGTTTCACTTAGTGCAACTTTATTTTACCATTTTATTCCATCTTCTTTCTATGTTCCGCTATTTTCGAAACCTTGTTCCACCCTGTTGCACTTTGTACCACCTCGTTGCGCTCTTGTTCTACATTGTTTGACCCTTTTACTTTAACGTATTTAAGTTGTAATTCAAAATAACTCGTGACGAATTGTTAGTTGTTCACACAGTTGTTTTGTCAAACCCTCAATTTTTGTATCCTTTGTCCCCAGTTCTACTACACACAGCTACAGCTCGCTGCTCGTTGGTGCTGGTGTAGCCGTAGCGGTCGGCCTGAGCGTGCAGGGCAGAGGGCCCTCGACGGTGTCTGTCTAGCGCGCGCCACATCGTGCTGACAAACACACAACAGTGTTTATTCCCGAATTAGAGAAAGTAATCCTGTCGTGGGCTGCTGAATAATACATCCTGCTCGCCATGTCACCCGCGGGACGGAAAAGGATATCCATGACTGATGGTGGGAGCGAGCAGGGCGCGGCGGGGCGTGGCGGAGGGCTGCGGTGGGGCGGGAGCAGGCGCGCGTGTGAGAGAGCGGACTAGCAGCGCCGCCGTTTTACTGGCTTTGCTTTTAATGTGCATTACATATGAATACGAAATACTAATATTGCTAGGCTTGGCCCTTCCGGTCAGGTAATTCTGTTTTAAATTAATGGCGGCATTCCCCATGCGACTCAGTGTGTAGCAGCGGCGCGACAGTGGAGTGCGGGTAGCGCAAGCAACGGACAGAGGGAGAGAGAAAGAGATGCTGGAGTAAAGCGAGAGCCAAAAGTAGAGCGCGAAAAGTTTAAACCGAAATGCGTTTTGATTTGCGCGCCTCTCTTTTGTTTCCTCCCCGCTCTCCCGCCGCCGTTGTGGCGCTCGTAACTCATCCTCGTGCCCCGTGATGAGGGAGCGCTCCTTAATGAAATAACTGATTTTTATGGAGCACTACATTACGCCCCGCGTAATAACGCGCATTAATTTGAAAGCCATCGTGTTGGCCCGCCCGGCCCCACTTGCGGCTCCTTGCGGCTCCTTGCGGCTCCTTGCGGCTCCTTGCGGCTCCTTGCGGCTCCTTGCGGCTCCTTGCGGCTCCTTGCGGCTCCTTGCTGGCGCACTCCCCTCCTCGCTTTTGCGACCTACTGACCGGAGGGAGGGGTAAAGGGTCACCATCAGTGCAGCAAGGTTGTCCTTATATTTTATTGAGTCGGTGGCAGGCTGGCTCTTCTTTTGCTCTTGCTTGACCTGAGGTAGTTTTGACCGCGGACATTGTTGTTTTGTCCGGAGCGCGCCGTTGCTGTCACACAGCAGGCAGCGGCTACAGCCACGCAGCCCGGAGGGGCGCGCAGAGGGGAGGTCACAGCGGGACCACTAGGGGGCTGTCAATAATTCACGTCAATGCCCCTTTTGGGCCTGGCAGGCTACGGCGGAGAGGGTCAGACACCAGGAGGGGGCGGGGGCATATTATGCACGGTCGTCTAAGTGCGCAGTCGGCGTAATTTACAGTCACCCCCCCCCCGGCGGCTGGTCCAGCTCGGCCCCGTACTCATTCGTCAAGCAGAGTCCAGTCTCCTCTAGGACGCCCTGCTGGCCCCGCCCTGCTGCCGGCCGCACCCCTTCCTTTCACGAGTGATCCTCCAGCAGGCACTGCATTACCTCCTCCCGCCCGCCCGGGCGACGCCGCCGCCGCCGAGGCTCCGCCGTGCGCGCGAAACACAAAAGGACGAATAAATTTCCCTCCCCGGTTGCGTTGTTGTTTGCCGGCCAACAGCAGCGGCAGTCTCGGCCGGCACCGGGCTGGCGGCGGGAGGTCCGCAGCGCAGCGACGAGCGGGGAAAACAAGACATGTGAGGGGAGTTTCACTCGCTTGCCTGGCAAAGGCTTGACTCTATGCGCCCCAACGGACACAAATGCTTCCTCCTTTGAGTCACTGAGTGATAGCACTTACGGTCTTCTTGATGATGTTGTGCTTACGTTCTTGCTTTTTAAAACTCCACTGCTGGAAATTACTTGTGAAAAAAGCGTTTTTGCTTAATAAAACACGTTTAGCTTAGGGAATGTGATCGTGAACCCGCCTTTACAGGCTACGATAACCTAAGCACCGATTGAAAAATGGACTTGAATTTCAGAGCATTTTTTCGCTTGTGAATTTTCAGTAAAACTTTACCAATTGCGTTTGAATTTTGATTGGACTTTCGTAACTTCAGGAATATTTTCAAAACTTCAGAGTTTATAGAACTTAACCAATATTTAAAGCTTGCATCTCGGTGAATTTCCCCAAATTTCAGTTTCGTTGAGTACAGTTTTAGAAGCGTATTACCTCCTTTTGGCGCCGCCCGCCCGAGTCTCTGACCATCAATTAATTGTCGACGGGTTGAAAGGAAAAGGCCCGACCGAGGAAATTAGGCAACAAAAGCGGTTGGCTCGGGGGTAGGG
>NW_026267201.1:802401-803496 GCF_000697945.3 Frankliniella occidentalis
GGGGGGGCGGGGGGAGGAAAGGTGGTGTGGAGACTGCTGCTCTGCGTACGACCCTAAGCCGACTCCGTGTATGCGCCACATATGTGCAAAAAAATGTCTGTGTGAGTGGAGGAGGCATGTGTGCGCACGTTGGTTGGGGGAAGTCGGACGCGCAAAAGAAGTGAAGGCTGTGCGCGCGTTGTGGCGTGTGCCTCTCCGTGCTCAGATGGCCCGGGCACTTTTACTCAGGATGTGACTTAAATTCTTGTGCTGCGACGTGGATTGTGCGGGACAGTGCTTATGGCTGACCACAAGAAGGGAGTTGAGCTGTTATTTTAAAGAAAGAACCAGGTCTTGTTTCTTCTATCTGCTATTATCGTCCTTCCCATGTTGGAGCAAACATGTAGAGCTGAAAGGCATTTCTCATAAAGGGTTACATGGTTGAATTTCTGTCTATAACAAACCACTCTTTAGGTGTCATCGTACAAATTTGCGACAGTCATAAAAGGTATGCTTTGCAGGGTACCTCTCCAGCGATGATAGCGACTCTAGTCACAACAGCCGTTGCGCAGCCCGACAAACCCCTGCGTGGTTCGCCGTCATCAGCGACGCTTTTGTGAAGTGTCGTGCAATTTTGATGCGGGCGGGACACGTCTCTGCAAGTGTGTGTGTGTGTGTGTGTGTGTGTGTGTGTGTGTGTGTGTGTGTGTGTGTGAGTGAGAGTGTGCGGTCGTGGTGGTGGCGCCGCGGTATCCCGCCGCAGTGCGGAGCGAGATACGGTGTGGCGCAACCGGCCAAGTGGGCGTGGCGCGGTGTTTGGGGGCGTGGCGGCGCGCGGCGGCGCGTGGCGGCTCAAAGCAGCAGCCGGTGAGCCGGTGGTGTACACGGCGCTGGCGGGCGGGCCTTACCACGCCGGCTTAGGCGAGCTGTAATTGGTGTTTGACTTTGGACCTCCGCTCGATCCGCAGGAGCAGCAGCCCGCCCGGCCGACGTGTCGAGCCGCGTAAGCGTACGACCGCATCCGACCAATTTCAGTGTGCACATAAACTAGCCAGGACCTTCGGTCCTTATGCTGATCTCGCCTCTCTCTCTCTCTCTCTCTCTCTCTCTCTCTCT
>NW_026267201.1:804062-805419 GCF_000697945.3 Frankliniella occidentalis
CTCTCCCCCCCCTCTCTCTCCCTCTCTCTCTCACACACACACACTCATGAAATTGCCCCCTGCCCCCTTTCCCGTATCCGCACGCAGTGGTGGTGGCGGTAGTGGTGGTTGGGTTGGTTACCAAGCCTGAGTGCGAAACCGTGGCTGACACGACCAGCTGGTGCAGACTGGGGGGTCCGGGCCGGTTCGGGCCGGGCAGGCTCCTTAGCGTTAGGCGTTGTAGTGGGTCTCCACGGGGCCACGCGGGCCTTGAGTAGCCGCTAACTTGAGTGACCCTCTGCGCTTGAATACATTAGCCGGCCCCTAGCAGACCTCGACCCCGCCCCGCTGCTATGTCCACTGACCGACCCTTCGCCCGCCGCCGTGTATAAAACATCCAAATTGTTGTTTGTGAAGGCCTTATTGATGTTGTGGTTACATTTTGTGCACTGCTCCGCTCGACGTGGGATTTCATCTCATTTCCCGTCGTCGCGCTGGAGAAATAAATAAAATGGGAAGCTGCCCGCTCCGAAAGTCAGTCAAAGCGGAGCGGGAGAGAGACGGACGACGGACCACCAGCCACACAGAGGTACAGACAGGCATTCAGACAGAGAAAGTGAGAGGGAGCGAGGTAGAGACACCAGTCGCTGTTTCCCCCGCACTGCTCTCCCCTTGTTAAGGTCTGGGCGAGGCCCTTCTAAGCGGTGAGGCAGCCTTCTCTTCTCCACCTTCACACCCCCTGGTCCTGATCCACCCCGTCCCGTCCTGACCCCTCCCGCCCCGCCCCGCCCGTTTCTCTCCAGCCCCAGGGAGCGGTTTTCTATCAGGCGATCGGTTCGGCTGCGCGGTGCTCGTCGTGGTGCTTTGCGGCTGGTAGGTCGGGACCCCGCTCTTCAGTCCTCACCCGGAGTCGGGGGGGCTCTCGCATTGATCAATCTTCTTTGCATTCATTGCCACGTGAGCGGGTTGCCCGGCCTGGCGCCGCCCCACCCCTCCTCGCGCTTCTCCTATTCCATCTCCCTCTTTCTCTTTATACCCCATCTCACTCCAGAGAAGAAATCGACACTCGTTGTCGGACGCCTCGTTTAAACGCCTTGGTCGTCCTCCTCGCCGGCCACTGCTGCCGCTTTGGCCAGCGGCCAGCCCGGGTGGTGTTGTCGTTGTCGTCGGCGCGGACGCCGTCGTACGCAGCAACAGCGCGGTGTACCCGATATGATTTGTTCTGGTTGTGGGCGGCGATGTCGTGTTGATTCAGTGTGACAGACGATGTGTGTGTGTGTGTGAGTGGTGAGTGTGCTAGGCGGGGGGCGTCCACCCTCCCCTCACACCCCCTCCACCTAATCCTTCCCTCACAGCTTGACGCCCTGGGCTGCCCCCC
>NW_026267201.1:805469-806820 GCF_000697945.3 Frankliniella occidentalis
GGGGTCCCTTCCTCACCTCTCACCCGTGCGCCCGCCGAGTCGAGGATAGGCAAACCCGCAACACGGCGGCGCGTGCTCTGAATCACCCGGTACACAGACAGTGGTGTAGACCACTTCCTCAATCCACACCAATAATTCAAACTAATTTCAACTTTAATATATTAATTTAGACCAATTCAGTCTAAAACCATTTTGTGAATTTCCGTTCTGTTTATGTATTAAAACCTTGTTTCACATTGTTTCACTTAGTGCAACTTTATTTTACCATTTTATTCCATCTTCTTTCTATGTTCCGCTATTTTCGAAACCTTGTTCCACCCTGTTGCACTTTGTACCACCTCGTTGCGCTCTTGTTCTACATTGTTTGACCCTTTTACTTTAACGTATTTAAGTTGTAATTCAAAATAACTCGTGACGAATTGTTAGTTGTTCACACAGTTGTTTTGTCAAACCCTCAATTTTTGTATCCTTTGTCCCCAGTTCTACTACACACAGCTACAGCTCGCTGCTCGTTGGTGCTGGTGTAGCCGTAGCGGTCGGCCTGAGCGTGCAGGGCAGAGGGCCCTCGACGGTGTCTGTCTAGCGCGCGCCACATCGTGCTGACAAACACACAACAGTGTTTATTCCCGAATTAGAGAAAGTAATCCTGTCGTGGGCTGCTGAATAATACATCCTGCTCGCCATGTCACCCGCGGGACGGAAAAGGATATCCATGACTGATGGTGGGAGCGAGCAGGGCGCGGCGGGGCGTGGCGGAGGGCTGCGGTGGGGCGGGAGCAGGCGCGCGTGTGAGAGAGCGGACTAGCAGCGCCGCCGTTTTACTGGCTTTGCTTTTAATGTGCATTACATATGAATACGAAATACTAATATTGCTAGGCTTGGCCCTTCCGGTCAGGTAATTCTGTTTTAAATTAATGGCGGCATTCCCCATGCGACTCAGTGTGTAGCAGCGGCGCGACAGTGGAGTGCGGGTAGCGCAAGCAACGGACAGAGGGAGAGAGAAAGAGATGCTGGAGTAAAGCGAGAGCCAAAAGTAGAGCGCGAAAAGTTTAAACCGAAATGCGTTTTGATTTGCGCGCCTCTCTTTTGTTTCCTCCCCGCTCTCCCGCCGCCGTTGTGGCGCTCGTAACTCATCCTCGTGCCCCGTGATGAGGGAGCGCTCCTTAATGAAATAACTGATTTTTATGGAGCACTACATTACGCCCCGCGTAATAACGCGCATTAATTTGAAAGCCATCGTGTTGGCCCGCCCGGCCCCACGGGCTCCTTGCGGCTCCTTGCGGCTCCTTGCGGCTCCTTGCGGCTCCTTGCGGCTCCTTGCGGCTCCTTGCGGCTCCTTGCGGCTCCTTGC
>NW_026267201.1:806870-808898 GCF_000697945.3 Frankliniella occidentalis
CCCCTGGTTGCCACCGATGTGCTCATTAGCGCGCTGGAGAAAAACGACAAATCGGCGTTCAGTGCAGTAATGCCATTCGCAGCCAATGCCAACTTAACGTGTGATTGGTGGAATGGGCCCCGTTTCCGCTTTTGTTTGTTTTTTCTCTCGCTCTAGCAAAACTCTTCGGTTTCCACGCCCGCACCCACATCCTCTCCAACAGCCATTCTTCCTCCTCGTCAGCATGAACCCCCCACGGTAAAGAAATTATCGCATTTCTCTCCTTCTCACGGCGACAAAACATGCAAACTAGTTTATTAATTATTATGTCCGATAAATCGATCGGCGATGCTAACTGGTCCAGCTCTCCTTGGAATAACGGACCGCCCCCTCTCCCATCTTCCTCTTTTGGCAAAAAGACAACAGAGAGTCGTAAAAAAGGGAAAGCTTTACTGTTGCATGACTTTCGAGAAAGGAGATGCAATAAATCCCCTTACGACGGATTGTCCGAGTGTCTTCCTTTTGTGTTTTGGACGAACGCTCGGCGCGAATGTACCGGAGGGGGAAATAAAAAGAAACGAGATAGATGGCGTCACGCACGGAGCGAGCACAATCGAACAACCCGTTCACTCCTAGAGGAGTAACGTTATCAACATCAACACAATCTTTAAATTGCCCAATTTTATTCTTCTGGTGCTGTGAGTAATTTGATGTTGACAGTTGAGTTATGAGGTAATGAATTTGATTATCTGTCCAATCTGGATCCTGGATGGAACTCCCGAAATTGGTTTAAATTGACAGCGCTTTCGCTTATACTAACTGTCCCGTGGGTGGGGAAGGCAGAAGGGGGTGGGGAGTCGAAGGCTGGGACCCAGCTCGTTTTTATTCCTTTTGTGTCCTCCGCACGTATGTGGATTTTCTTTCAACAGTTTTAACGCGATTCGTCAGAGTTTTGATTTTAAGTTATTCTTGAGACTGAATACGAGTGCACTAGTTTAGTACAAAGAAGTCTTTTGCATTTGTGTTTCGAGTGCAGCCACTTAAATTGAAGTCGTTGTCTGTTTGCTTTTGGAAACGCAAAGCGTCGGCTGCGACGGCGTCTACCTAGAGCTCTTTCTCCCGTCTGCATATACTGGGACGTGCGCTTTGCTCGCCTTGCAGAGATGAAGGAGGCGCTGGAGACCAAAGGGGTTGGTCGGACCAGACCCAGTGGCAAAGAGCACCGTGGCTCAGTGCTGCAAGTGGCGTCTGCCAGTGCGAGCGTGCGACTGTTGCCCACCTGTGCAATCAAGACAGACCAAGTGCTACGGCATCTCTGGCCAAAACTGTTGCCCCCTGTGCATGTGTCGGATGTCGGACCATTCACCACTGGGAATATTTTTCATAAACTGTAATTTTTAAAAAAACTTTTAAAACCTGACTGCGATCTCTTCTGTTTCACCGCCATGGCGGGGATAAAATTTCACAACTGAGTTGTAGCAGCCGTTTTTCTAAAATAAAAAGTCATGCTATACTATACCATGGTTAAGTTTGCTGAGTAATTGTTGTTTCCCCGGCTTGCGTCATGGCGGAAAAACACGACCTTCGACTCTGCCTGTAACAAAAACACAAACTAGGCAGCTGGGGGCCCTCTCTTCTCCACGGTGGCGTGGGGGTCAGCTTACGAGCTAGACGCCGTCGGTCACTAAGGTGAGGAACTTTCACGGCGTCGGCGTTTCCTCCGCTCCCAGCCCTTTTGTTTTAGTTTGGGCCTCGCAGTCGCAGAACAGAAAATTACTGGGAATTAGGCGATTAGAAAAGCACAGGAAGGGGTGGGGGACGAGTGGGGGACTTTTTGAAGTTCGAGACGGGCGGGGGCACCCACTACTTATGCGAGCGCCCACTTTTATTCACTTTTGATGACGGAAAGGGCGGCCTGGATGTTTCGCCCGTGCGGCATCAGGGAGGGCGGGAGGGCAGTGTGCTATGGGCAAACCCGGAGACGGTGCAAGAGCAGCATGCATTCTGGAGACAAAACTTGCCTCATATCCGCGGCGCGAGGTCCGCCCG
>NW_026267201.1:808948-816067 GCF_000697945.3 Frankliniella occidentalis
TTTTACGAAGCATTCCGTAATTGTTTTTTTCGTGCACTGTAAAAAAAATTGTTGTCACTTAACAACAAATTCGTTGTTAAGTTTTTAACTGACTCGTGTTGTACAATAGCTTCGGTTGTTAAATAACAGCATAAGTTGTCCAGTTACAGTAATAGAAAAAGTCAGCAAAAACAAAATGGTGCCCAATAGTCCAATATTAACAATGCGTTGACAACAAACGTTGTTGTTTTTCAACAACTTCTGTTGTTCTCGAACAACTGAGCTGTTGGTCAACAACCGAGCTGTTATTTAACAACTAATTTTTACAGTGTGCATTCACGAAAACTTTTAACAGTGAGCTCTTTTGGGGCTTGTTGGCGCTGGCTCGGCGCCGCGTTCACCGACCGGTGCCAACCAGAGACGATGATGGTCTGTATCGGCGCGGGGCGGCGCGGGGCGGCGCCTCGAGGTAACGAGGCTGGATGCAGCGGAATGTTCATGGCCGCGCCGTGGCCGCGCCTTTAAGCAGAGCAGCGGCCTGCCGCCCCGTGAAGCTCGGCGGCCCCATTAACATGCCGGGGACGGATTTGAAGTAATTACCCTATAGATTAGCAATCTGGCTCCGCCGCCTCATGTAAACGCACGTTCCTTTGTGGCCGAGGAGGAGGCGGGTGGCTGATTTGCGCAGCGGTGGGAGTGAGAAGGGCGGCGACGACGACGCCTTATTGAAGGAGAGGTGGTGGCGTCCATATTTACCGAAACCCTTCTCTCTCTTTTTTTTATCATCCTCCGCGGCGAAGCCCTATTTAAAATAACAAATTGATTCATTTGCATCGCACTGGTCGCACTAGAAGGCTCTGATGGCTGTAGCGGCTGTAGCGAGGCCAATCGCGGCGGGTGTAATTGTTTTACGTGAGATGCTGCTGCGCGGTCGCCCCGCCCGCCCCGAACACGACCACAGCCGGGCGGGGTGGTTGGCGGCTGCAGGGGAAGCAAGGGCACGGGGCGGCAGCAACGGGACGTCCCGACGGCCCCAAGCCTGCCCGACTGACTGACACATTTCTGGGATTCCATTCCGTCTTGTACTGCTTGCTTCTCATCTCCCCCTCTCACCACATTTCTCCCCTCCCCCAACCCCAGCTTCCTCTTCTCACCCCCGCGAGGTTTGAATTTATCAGTGCCGACAGCACAATGGTCGCGGCCACGTCTCCGTCGTGCCGTCTGGTCATTTCACGCCGTTCGGGTGGATGAGCTTTCTGCGAGCCTGAGCCGCTTTGTTCGGTATCGAGCGACTGTCCTGACTGGACCAACCTCTTTCGTACTCCAGGCACCAGGCACCGTCCTCCAAGCGCTCTCGCAAATGTGGCCGTGACTGCATCCTATTGTGGCGTATTGTGGCTGCACCACCACCACAAGAAAATACCGCGTCAAACCAGTGTAGAGAAGGAATAGAAAAGCCTTGCAAAGACGATAAGCTGTGCTGAAGGCACATTTTTTAGGCTACGTTTAGAGTCCCCTTTTAAATTAAATGGGGTTTTTCATTACAACGACCTATTTAGAGTAGGAATTGCGTGCGTAGCAAGGCGAGCGTAAAACGCTCTACAAGCAAATTGAATCAAAAGCACAATCACTCGAGGGTTTTCAGAGGAGCAAAGCGAAGGTTTGGCTGTGGATTACTGGGTGGCAGCTTTGCCACGTAGTTTTGAAAAAGTAGACTAGCCCGCCCGCAGACTGGGAAAATGGATGGGCGGAAGAGGTCGGTCCCAGGACGTTAATTGGGATTCGATAGAAGCACCCCTACCCCGGGTTGCAAATGTCATCTGGTCGGCCCTATCCTATATAGACTTCAATGTCCGTCCTGACCCTGTTATGACCCTCCCGTCCATTCAACGTGGTTTGGGTACAGCCCCTAAACAGCCCTCTTGGGGCAGCTGTGAAACGGTGAAACCCTGGCGGCGCTGCGCGGGCCTTACAATAGCACTGTGCCGCTGTTCGCGCCGCGCTGCTGCAGCAGCCCCTGCAGCCCCGCCGACCCGCTTCCTGCTCGCCCCACCGACACCCGTCCGCCGGCGGCATGGCCGAGTGGCGGGAGCTTCCGTTTGTGCCGCTGACGCGCTCCAAGCTCACGGTGGTCAGCTCGGCCTCGCTGCCGGCCGGCAGCAGCACCACGGCCGGTGGGTTGGCGCTGGCGGCGGCCAGGGCGGGCCAGGGCGCGCGCCCCGGCACCATCATCGTGGCCGGGGGCGCGGAGGGCGCGGGCGGCCCCGCCATCAGGGTGCCGGACGACGGGCGGCACCGCCAGCCCGACTGGGGCGGCTCCATGACTGACGAGCTGCAGCCGTCGTCGCCGGCCCCCGGGGCAGCCACGAGGACCGCGCCGTCGGCGGCGGCCGTGGAGGCCTCGAGACTGCGCGCCGAGCGGCCGCGAAGGCAGCGGGGGCTGTGAGAGGTGAGTCGTCTGGCGCCGCCCTCTGTGGCGGCGGCGCAGTTGTTGTGTGGCATTGAAAATTTGAGGCAGAGAAGTTGCCCACCTACCTCCTGGCTCTCTCGCCCTCGAGTCTCTCTCCTGCCCGCGCCGCCCAAACTCATGCAAATTTATGGATACCGCTTGACATTGGGCTTAGCGGTCGCCTGCTCTGCTTTCCGCCACTGCCTCACCTCCTCGTCCTCCTCGCCCTCACCCTCCTCCTCCTCATCCTCCTCCTCCTCCTCCTCCTCACCATCAGCCTCCTAGGGCTGCTGTTGTGCCCGCCCTGCTTACTTCGTTCAGAAGTTGCCATGGGGCGGTGATGATGACAGCGGGAAGGGGCCGATTGTCTTCACCGATGTCGCTTTCTCCCTAGCCCGCCGTCGCGTGCATCGTCCTTGCCGCCGCCGCCGCCGTCTCGGCCCACGACCAGCAGCAAGGGAAGGGGCGCCCGGAGGAGGAGAACTTCCCTCTCCGCCTTGAGTGAGGAGGAGGCCCGCGCGCCGCTCCGCCGCTCCACCCCCGCGGCTCGCCACATCGCACCTGCCGTCCCCCTTTTTACAGCCCTTTAATAAACACCTGCTTCACGGACTCGGCGTGCCTCTGGCGCGCCCTGCCGCTGGCTCGGTGGAGAGGGAGGGAGCGAGGACGTTGCCATTTGTTTTGTCGCGG
This sequence comes from Frankliniella occidentalis, assembly GCF_000697945.3. Taxonomy (NCBI): domain Eukaryota; kingdom Metazoa; phylum Arthropoda; class Insecta; order Thysanoptera; family Thripidae; genus Frankliniella; species Frankliniella occidentalis. The sequence goes on from NW_026267201.1 coordinate 812,067, forward strand.
CCGACAGCCTGTCATCAGCGCGCGCTCACGATACTCTATATTTATGGGGGGAAGGGGTTTAGTGGTACAGCAGCCTGCTTACAATTTCGTTTCAAGTTTGAGAGAGTACTAGTTTTCACGCCTCTGCGGGCGTCATCAGTAAATATACCAAATATTCAGCTGCGCGGGTCGTGAATCGGTCTGGGGGAACTTGAAACAAATAATTGTTTGTCGGCGGTTCCACGCGCTGCTGGCGGGAGCATACTGTGGGCGTCGGTACAAGTTATGTAATTTGTGGACGCAACCCGCCTCGTTCGAGGGGAGGTCTGTACTTCACTGGTAAAAAATTGAAAAGGGCGTAAGTCGTCAGTCGGCGTAAGTCCAATGGGAAGTCCGAGGACTTACGCCCTTTTCACTTCTCTCTAGCGACTCACCGGGGGTGCTCCGATGGTGCCTGCACCTCTGCACTCAGCGCGGCCCGGCCCACATCCCCCCCCCCCCCCCCCCCCCCCCCCTCTCTCTCTCTCTCTCTCTCTCTCTCACCCCCCCCCCCCCCCCGGTCACGCTCACGCGTAAAGTCGTTATTCCGGGCCGGCGCCCAGCTCCGCAGCGTCCGCGTCCGCCCCGCGCCTCGGGCTCCGGACCACCCCGCCCCGCACCGCCGTCGCTACCTAAAACGAGTGCTTGAGCAGCAACATCCGCCCGGGGGAGCCGCCGCGAAGCGAAAGGAGAGTTCTCCGACGGCGAGGGGGGAGGCGTCTCTCCCACGAACAGTATGAGGAGCCTCGCACCGTCCCTTTGCATGAATAATAGTGTCGCACGACTCGGTCTTCTTAGGGTTGCAAGCGCGTCGTTTTAAGTAAATTTTGTGCCACTCAGGCTCAAGAAACACTTTTTGGCACCCATTTTAAGACCACTCCAATGAGGTACCTTAGTCGGGATATCTTGCAATTTTCAAAAGATGCTGATTATTTTTTTCTAATTTTTTCGAGCCCAGAGTCACTGCGCACCGTCCGTGCATCCTGTGTGGTGGCGGGGAGTGAGGGGTCTTGTTTTGATGAAGTGTGCTCCACCGGACCAACCATATGCACTGCACCAACATGCATGCGTGACCCCTTTAGCGCGTGTATGTCTGTCTCTGTCTCACACTCTGTCTCCGTGTGTCTCTGCCCTCCTCTCCTCTCTTTTCACTCCAACTCCTCCGCCGCCGCCCCGCACAAACTTATCCCAAGCCTGCCAACTACCGGAACCACAACTGGAGCTGCTGCTGCTGCGCGTGCGCGCCAGCGCGTGTACAATATGCAGGAAAATAGAGGGGTTTATATAGACTGCGGCTGGAGGAGCCCCCCACCACCACATACACAGGGGGAGAGGGGGCCGCACCACAGTCGTTGGGGGAGCAGGAGGGGCGCAGGTTATCAAGCAGCAGGCGTGTGCGTCTCTCTGTCGCCCGCCCTAGCGTCCCCCACGCTCTTGCCGCCCTGGGAAAAATAGTAAGTGGCAAGGTGGCAGTAAGGTGGCAAAGAGGTGGTTTTTAAGTGGCGAAGTGGCAGCCCCAAGTGGCAACGAGGTGGCAACTAGGTGGCGAGGTGGCAGCAAGCTGGCAACGGGGTGGGCCAAGTGGGAAGGAGGTGGCATCGAGGTGGCATTTAAGTGAAATTGGCCGCTTAAGCGCACGAGGTGGCACGTTTAGGTGGCATCGAGCTGGCAAGTAGGTGGTTCGTCCGGGTGGCGCCCGGTAGCCCGGGTGGCATTTAGGTGGTGTGTCGGTGGTGAGATTGAAAATATTAAGTCAAAAACAAGTGATGGGTTTTAAAATACAAATTTATGTCATGTATCAAATTTATTTATTGACTGTACTCTTTCGACTGATATTTACATGACATTAATTCACATGTTAAAACTCACTTGTTTATTTTGACTACAATATTCACTCACATATCATGCATTTTAACTATTTCACCAGCAATTTATGTAAAACATTCGAGGCAAGTGAAAATGAAACAGGTTATCACTAAATTGTCTTCAAGAGTTCAGTAAACAATATTTATTTTTCTAATGATGCAATAGCACAATTGCGTTTGCCAAGAACTGTAGAAAATAGACTTGCGCACACTCTTCTCATTAACTTATTTGAAACACTGCAGTATTGCTCAAATCCTGGAAAAGAAATGAATTTATTAGCATAGCATGATAATATTAAGAAAAGAAATAAACAAACACTCAACACTATACATTCCACGATCAGTTCACAGTTCACAGTTAGAAAACTGCTCTTACCTGTGAAAATTATTCTCCAATAGATTGTCTTGGTGGGTGAGTGATACTTTAGTACGGGGCAATGATGACATGTTCACCTCCAATTTAGTCCTGCAAAAATAAAAAGAGGTCAATATTGGTGTTCTGTTCTGAAAGTTATTGTGAAACATAAGGTACGGGTTAAGAAAATTTTACCTGGTGGTAACTAGTCTACATTTCTTTCTCAATAGGAATAAACTAGGAAGATTTCCACCTAAGTTAATTTATAAACAAATACCAGGGTCGCACGATCCTGCAAAGAAGAAAACATTTAAGTATAACAATCAAGCATTTGCACTTGGTGGTGAGAAAGAGATGCATGTACAAAGTATACTTACATGAGATAAAAAGTCCACAAATCGTCTACGTTTTAACTGCATTTCGCACTCCGCCACTTATTCTAACGACTCCACACTGATTGATCAGAAGTTTCTCACATGAATACATTGAAAAGTTAAAAAATTGACACACATACAGTCTAGGCCCACAAACCGGCTCGAACTAACTCGTGTTACCTTTAGAGGTTATGTTGACATCAACAGTTGACGAACGCCGCAAGACAGCCACCCTTCTGCCTCCAATACTTTAATTGTCAATTCAGTCTATAGAAAACCTCAGATGTAAGACGAAAATATAAGTTGTTTTTCCCGGAAATAAGTGAATAAATTCACTATGTTTGTTACTTAAAACTTTTACTGGAAAGTTGGAGTTAAAATTTTAAGTATTTCTGTTGGTAGCGCTAATTTTGTGCCAAATTTGAAATTCAGATAATAGATTTTGAAGTTGATTATGATGATCAAACGTTCAGGAGGCGTCTCCTGAAACGTTAGTGTGGTGCCGCTATGTCGATGCATTTTCAATTTAATAGGTTCATTATTTTTGCACCATATTTTTAACTTGGGGCTAGCCCATAATATGCCACAATCCCCAATCCCACAAGCCAGTGAGTTGTTGACTATTTGACTTGTTGACTTGTAATTCCTCTCTACCCTTATATGTTTGAGTCCTAAATTTATTATACTCCAGTTGTAAATGTCTCAGTATTCAGTTGGCATGTCATAGAGTGTCATACCTCTTAGTGGTAACCGTTCAAAAATCCATTACCTTGCCAAAGCCGCTGGCTTTTACGGAACTTGGTGGTGTTAAATATGTTACACTTTGTATTGTTCCTGGATCTGTGAATGGTTTTGCATGAATTCCAATAGTAAAAGATTGTTTCCTCTCTGTCTTTATCTGACCCACATATCATTTCATAATACTTTTGTATATATTGAGGTATTAGATTAGAAACTGAAATAAATAAGAAGGTAGCAACAATATTTGCAAGCTTCAAATATGATCTATCAACTCAGTAAGACACCAGATTAAAAACAAAATTTTGACTCAGTAAGTTTTCAGCCTGGTCTTCAATTTCAGAAGACACTTAACAATGAAACGAATTGGAGCTCACTCCGTCAACCATTTTCTTTAAATCCAGTCTCCTTGATTTGACTGCCTTCTAATTTATTGCAGCGGCTAATCTAAAAACTTATCCGACCCAAAATATCTAACATGAAGCAATAGGATTTTTACTAATTTACACAAAAGTATCATGAAATGTTTCTTTGGTGAAGATAAAGACAAATAGAGAACAATCTTTTACTAAAAGAATTTATGCAAAACCGTTTATATGTCTGTGAGCAATGCAAAAGTAGCTCATTTATAACACCACTAAGTTCCGTAAA
>NW_026267201.1:821673-824131 GCF_000697945.3 Frankliniella occidentalis
CCCAAGCGCCTCGTGGCCGTGGGCTTCGGGCTTCGGGTGCGAATCACACTGGCACTTGGCGTGTTGAAGGGCCTTACGGTGCCGGATAAAAAGTTGATGTCAGGCGCGGGATTAATAAAAAGCGCCCACCAGACTTGTTGGATGAGCAGCAGGCGACTGAAAAATGGGGACCTGTTGGCGGCGCTGTGCTGCGCGTCGCGTTGGCGAGTCCTCGCGCCCTAATGTGCTTGGACTTCGCGCCGCCGCTGCTGTCTCTTCATTACATCAGGATGGGGACGTTATTTATGGTTAGAAACCGTAGCAGGTGGCCGGGGGGAGCGAGCATTAAGTGGAGGGGACGCCGTGGAATCAATTTACCCCGCCAGGTTTTTTTTCCCTTCTTTCTTTCTCCTTTTTTTTTGTAAAGAGGATGAGCGGGGCGTATTTCCCTGGCGGCGAATCATCGCCCACCCCCGCCTTGGGGCGCCGCGGCACCACCTTCCAGCGCCATTTATTTAGCCGTGTAACGCCCTGCCACGCTGCTGCTCCACCTGTCGGCGAGATGAAGAACTACGACTCTTATTTGGTGCGATACAGCGGCGGCGGTGCTGGAGGGGGAGGCCGACGACGACGGGGGGCGCCGCACAACGAAATGTTGGTGAGATGGCTGTCGACGACCTGGGTAGGGTTTGAAATTTACCGGTAATTTTGGTTTGGTGTGGTAAATTACCAAAATTACCGGTAAATTGGTAATTTACCGGTAAATTACCGGTAATTTTACAAAAGTTGCTTAAAACAGATGCACATATTTTTAGAATGTAAAATATAAGTTAAAGTTTCAATTAAATAAGTTTTGTTAACCGTCTCGGGTTCTTCTAATATGTTTAATCTAAAGATACACGTCGGTAAGAGAGATACATATATGTACATATTATGTATACATAATAGGAGGCTTTTCGGTGAAGATATGAACGGACGAGTTTCTCGACTCGAATTCCTTTCGAATTGGGTACCTATTCGTTTTCGGGCACGCTGGAGCCATTTCTGGTGTCCGTTTGTACCTCCAGGAGGGTCAATCCGGGTCATGATCGGGGACGGGGACATGGTCGGCGATTACGTCGCTCCTGAAAATCTGTTACTCCGGGGTTTTCGGGTACACCGACACCCTAGAGGTGGAAACGTACACTAAGAACCTCCCAGTACGTATTTTCAGGAACGACGGCGACAAAATGAGGTCCCCGATGGCGACCCCACGAAAACACTGAAGTGCAAACGGACACTGGGAATGGCCTCAGCGTACCCCAAAACCCCCATTCGTAGATCATCGGGAGGGACGAGCGCCATCGCCTAACACTTGAGGTCCCCGATGACATCCTCAGGATGACCCTAGAGGTGTAAACGGTCACTAAAAATTGCTGCAGCATACCCAAAAACCCCAGGCTACCACCCACTTCGACACGAATTGGAGGCTTCCGTATCTTAACCGAAAAGCCTATTTTTGTCCTTGCCTTAACACCCACAATTAGTAATAAATAACCATTAAAGATCGAGAATAACTAATAAAAGGAAAAAAATTAATGAAAGATGTTTGTTTAAACACATTAAGAGGTCAAAATTGTTCGTTTTGGGTGCTAAAACAGAAGAATTATGAAGGTTTTAAGCAATCTGGGTAATTTACCGGTAATTTTCGGTCCAATATTACCGGTAAATTTCCGAAAGTTACCGGGTAATTTTCTGGTAATTTACCCACATTTAAAACCCTAGACCTGGGGCATCCGTGGCGTGGCGTCGTAGCGGTGGTGGTGGCGATGCGAGAAATGCATGCGGGACCCACCGAGGCATGGCTGTGAGTGGCGACGGCTGGAGAAAGATGATCCTCACGGTACTGTTTGACGAGCGGGTCGGCCTCGTCAGGTTGACGACGTCTGCCCTGCCCTCCGCACCGCGACGGCTGCTATGAGCCTAGAGGGTGGAGACAGAGATTCCCAGTGCGGCCCGACTAATGCGAGTTCTCCCAGACTATATACACCACTCGCGAGGCAGAGGGAGAAAGTAAGAGAGATTCTGAAACGGGCGAAAGGGAGGCGGAAAAAAAAAGATTCCTTCGCGCGTGCTATGATTCCCGTTCCGTGCGGACTGCCGCCGCGGCGAGGGAGGAGGCTGGGTTCACCTTTATATCCGGATTTGGACGCCTTATCACGCCTGCCATATCCGAGCCGTAACGTGGCCCGGCGGGAACAAGAAACTCTCCTCGGCTCCGCAACACAACACCGCGGCGGCCGCTCTGAACGGTTGGTTCATCGAACTTCGCAACGGCTGCTGCACAACAATCCAGCGCTGTGTGTAGCCCGCTTCAGCCTAAGCCGCCTTTGTATACTATCTCTCTGTCTGTCTGTCTATGCCTCTCTCTCTCTCTCTCTCTCTCTCTCTCTCTCTCTCTCTCTCTCTCCTCCCTCTCCTACCTCTCCCTTCTCTCTCT
>NW_026267201.1:824463-827366 GCF_000697945.3 Frankliniella occidentalis
CCCTCTCTCTCTCTCTCTCTCTCTCTCTCTCTCTCTCTCTCTTGTTGTCCAAACGTCACCCTCGCCTCAATTCTCCAGCGAAGATAGTGCCGTTGTGAATCCCTCACAAACTTTGTGCATAATCCTTTTCGAGGGGATGGGCGGCGTAGTGGAGGGCTGGACCAGGCCGAGGCTCCTACCGCCTCATACTTGTGCATGGCTTGCTCCGACGTATGCCACAACTCACGGGCTGACTGGGCAACGACGGCCGAACTGGCCCGAGGTGGGGCCCCGGGGACCAGACCAACCACCGGGTCTCGCCCGAGCCACCCTTCTTCACCACTGCTTTATAAAGAAAAAAAACTTCGTATACGCTACATTTTATCAGTCGCAATGTTATGTGCTCTCTGCTGGGTAAATTAATTGTTTTTATTTGTATCTAAATGTGTGTTCATCCCTCCAACAAACAAGTCAAAAATATTTTGTTTTATGGCACCAAAGACCTTGATATATACTGTGATTTTTCCTTGTACTTTGCCTTGTGCCTTTGCCCACTCCACCTAAATCTGCGAGATGCAAGTTAGTTTGGCTTGCCACGGGCGAACACACTGGTGGGACAGAGGAGCCCTGCCCGAGGAAGCTGCTCGAACCCGCGTCACATTTGACAGCTGCCACAGGAAAGGGGTACACAATGCCATGGTACCCGTCGGCCGTCGGGCATTCCGGGACGGCGAAGCAGCTGCTTTGATGCGCCTGTGACCGTGGCGTCTTGGTGTTTGCTTTCTTGCGATAGGCACATAATCAATAATAAATTGTGTCTCGCCGTTTTGATTTGGAGAAGAGATAGGAGGAAAAGACGAAGAAGGGGGAAGTAAGGGATGGGTGAGATGGAGAGCGGGAAGAAAGATGTGTCGCACACAAACAGATACTGAAGCTGGCAAGTCGAGAAAGAGAGGAATTGGCTGACGGCCGGGGGAATTGTTTCATCAGGGTTGCTCGAGCAGGTAGGGTGACGGGAAAAGGAGAGGGGGGGGGGGGGGCTGATGACGTGGGAACAGTGAAAGGGTTCTCTGTGGCGGTGGTCCCTTGAGCAGGCGGAAGAAAAAAGTCTGAGGGGAGAGAGAGAGAGGCACGAGCTAGGCGGCATCTAATTGTCCGTCCGCCATGACGTGCATCTCGAGCAGACCAGCCGCCCGATCCGGACGGGAGCCTCACAGCAGAGGGAGGGGGTGGTCACCTCACCACTACTTGCTGCTGTCGAGGAGTATGACGGGCCCTGGATTCAAAACAATTCAAAGTTGTACGACGTGGTGCTTTTAAAGATGTAGCCTGCATTCACTATAACGATAAAAAATGAACACGACGTCAATAATGTCGTTTGCTTGTTATGGCGTTGTTTCTTTTCATATTAAAGTTTTTTAAAGATCTAAAATTTGTGTCGTTGTAAAATTAGCAAGGCAAGGTTTTGACCGAAAAGCTCAAATTAGAATTAATGTTTCCCGCTCCCTGCTGTTATTGGTATATCATTGCAGGCAGACGATGGCTAATTTTCCGTTGCTTTGAGGAATTTCGCGAAATTTTTGCCAGGCCGGCCTGTGTAATCCGCGACGCGTCGCAATTGTAACGACGCAGCGTCAGAGCTGGACTAGATAAAATTGAGGGGGAGGGAGAGAGAAATCCCCTGGCCTGTGTCGCTGGGTGGTAGCTTGGGCAGCACTATTCAGCACGCTACCCTCTGTGACCCGCATACCACGCGAAATTGTTTGCGCTGCATATCAGCAGGACCCACGGCCCACGGTGTACCAAAGCGGCAACAGAAACAGCGCGGAAACTACACGCAAACTGCTGCCGTGTGGAAAAAGCTTTTGAACAGAAGAACCTTGGCCTCGCTGCGGACAACACTACTATCTTGTATTGCACGAAGCCCAGCTGTTGCCCGGGCCCGGGACACACGTTTAGAGGAGACCGAGCGAAATAGTTTTGGCGGTATCATTAAAATGGTCCCGATCCCGAAAAGAGTTGCACTTTACCGTTAAGCGGTTAGGGTTACTACTACGTCTCACTATTGAATGCAGTAGTAGTAAAAATTAATTCACACATGCTCTGTGCTTTCACTATAAAAAAAAAAATTATCGTAATCTTACGAAGTTTTCTCGGTTAATTTTCTATTACGAAATCTTCGTTTTTAGCAAATTACGATACATCGTTATTTTACGAATTGCTTTGTAAAATCCAAAGCTCCATCTAAGGGGTATGAAAATTGTTATATATTTTTGTCTAGCTTTGTGACTTTTTACCCCAAAATTTGCGTTTGTTACGAAATATATTTGCAACTTTACGAAACGTTTCGGAAAATTAAAACTTACGAAACATTTCGGAAATTGAAACTTACGAAATATTTTCGTACATAATTTTTTACGAAGCATTTCGTAACATTTTTTTCCAGTGTTTACAGTGTTTCATGGCAATGCATGCTAGGATGGTATCCCGTTGATCGTAGCTCAGCAGCTCCTCTCCCATCCTCGCTTGCAGTAAGGGGACCGCCTGGTAGGTAGGCAACGTCACCACCGTGGAGCACGCATGCCACTACTTTGCCTACCCCTTAGGCGTTTCTCGCAACACAGGGAAGGGGGAGGCCGAGCATTACTTCCTCTTTCCATCTCTCTCTCTCTCTATCTCTGCCAGTAACCACGAATCTATGTTTTGTTTTTATTTTCCATATCCGTGGCCTCACGCCACCACTCGCCTCTTCAAGTTAGGCCGCCGTCGCCAGACTTAAAAATAAATTAAAACGAGTGGCAAAGGGGGCGAACGTACTGCTCAGCGTGATCTCATCATCCACTTGTTTTTTTCTCTTTCTCTGCTCCTTAATTCGCGCCGGGCGTCCTGACACACTAACCCCTTCCTTTTTAATTATCTCATCC
>NW_026267201.1:828945-832799 GCF_000697945.3 Frankliniella occidentalis
GGGCGTTTTGATTGCATTGCCCAGCTATTCGCTGAGTTGGCTCCCGCGGGTGCAAGGGGACCCGGGCCGGCCCATAGGGCCAGCAGCCCCCCAGCGCTCCTCTCTCTAATCGGCCTGGCGCGGACCAATCGATTTAAAACGCCGCCGGTCCTGAGTGAATTGTGTCGGGCGCGTTGATACCGCGGGCCGGGCGCGCGCCGAGGGGTACTAAACTCACAAAAATTAGCGCACACCACAAAAAAATCAAGGAAAAAAAATAAGAAAAAATCAAGTTAAAAGAGTCACCAGTCAGAAAAATTCAAGAAATAAACTTTAAATCTTTCTTTTGTGTTCTCCACTAATTTTATCATGATGATGTAGCGTCCCTAACTTTTGGGCAGTCCAACCTTACCTTACCCATTTGATCAAACAATAATGTAAACAACAACAAAAAACAAACGAGAAAGATCAAGATAAAAAAAATAGACAAAAATGATCGCCTGAATTGGTAGTTAGTAATAAGTGTCCCACGCGGCGCGCACACATGGCCGGGCAGTTAGCACCCGCATACGCCCGCCTTGGACCCTTCATTCGACTCGCTCGAGAGTGAAGAACTGTAAGGCGGAAGTTTGGGGGGCGCTAGGGGGGAGCGCAGGGCCCAAAGGGGGGGCTCAGCGCGGCTACTTTTGCATATTCATTTTCATCCCTGAATCAGCAATTGAATCTCGTTTGGCGCTCACACTCCCCAACGCCGCTGCCCCCACCACCATCACTCGTGACGCAGTGTCCAAATAATGTTTCTAACGCGGCGAGTCGCCCCCCTCCCTCTGATGGTGATAATTGGGCAGATTGGACGCCGGCGTCACTCCACCCATGACGTGATTTTGTAAAAGGCAATATTGTTTCAACCCGCCGCTGCTTTGCCCTGGGGGGGTTTTATCAATACGTGCAGACGTACGTGGTGCCCCCTCCTCCCCCTCTAACCTTAATGCTTGCCGCACTACGCTATTAAAAGAAAATAGTTTAAATTTTTGTGGTTGTTGTTGACCAAGTTGTCTGAACCAGTCCTTTGTACTAGTTAAAGTGACAGTCCAGTTTATTTATACTCCACAGCACATCACATCAACTGCTACTGAATAATATCGTTCTCCAATACAACTCCCAAAACTCTTTGCTTTTTGACAACGTTTGATGTGCTCTCCCTAAAAAATCTTAATAAAATATGGTGTTAATTGCCGTAGGCCTATATTATTCTTCGAAGTGTTCATCCACCCCGGAGCAGGTTCTCGACTCTGTTTCTTCCTTCGCCCGGGACAGGGCGCCTGGCTTATATGGTAGCGAAAGAACTTACACAGCCCGACGGCGGACCTCGCTCGGCCAAAAAGCTGTTGCCGCTGTGAACTCGATAAACGTTCTGCACTGCAGATGTGCAGGCAGGCAGGGGAGCGAGCGGGAAGAGGGGAGAGAAGCTCGCCGCGGAGCGCGCGCTCCCTTACTGCAAATTACCCACGTTCGCCTTGAAGCGAGGGGGGAGAGTATGTAAATCGCGTTTCGCATCCTCTGACGGAAACGAACCGAATTTCTCGTGACTGAAATAGCAATCGAGCAGCAGCATAGTAAACCTTTCGCTCTATGCGCCCCTGGCCACAAGATGTAGTAGTTGTGCATGTGATTAGTCCTGAGAGCGTGAAATCATTTCCATTTCAAATTACTTTCACATCAAAATTCTTTCGCCCTTTACCCTCTGTCATGGCCCAGCCGTTTGGGACCAGCTATCAAATTCGCTATCTAAATCACTGGTAAAAAAAAGTGCAAAGGGCGTAAGTCCAATGGGAAGTCCGAGGACTGACGTCCTTAATTTTCACTTTTCGCCAGTGGAATGATACTACTTTGTGGTTGGCCGGGCTGATGGCGGATCAAGGTGCGGTGGGAGACGATATCGCCCGGGCCAGCCGTCCCACGGCCCACGGCGGCGGCGTCGTCTTTCTGCCGTGATTTACGACCGGTAAACGCGCGGCGCATTGTTCTCGCATCTGTCGGGTAATTAGTGATGATCACACGGAGCATCGCCCCGCGTACGCAGGGCTGGGCTGGGGCTGGGTGGCGGAAGCGGGGGAGGGAGGAGGAGGGAGGGGGAGGGAGGGGGATGTTGTGTCGCGCTGATGGCCCGCTGTCTGATGCGTATGCATGAGGCTGGAGGACGCTACCGGCACCTCCACGGCGGGCGGCGGGCGCACGGTGCGCTCCAGGGCCCGCCCCCGCCCCCCGTGGCACCGCCCGCACACCGGCCTTCGACTGATCTCTTCCGGCAGATCAGGGCAGGCAGCAAGGCCCGGCGGGCGGGCGCGCAGAGATAGGGCCGGAGGGTGTCTGGCACCTGCGCGCCTGCGCCAGGATGGGCGCTGACAAATAACGCGACGGCGGCGCCTCAAGTCGAGGGTTTCTTTACGACGTCTGCTCGCAGCCTGAACGAAATACTACATCTCTCGTGATCCTTTTAATCTGATTAACGTGTTCAAAATTTACTTCTTTACTCTCCGCTGTTAACTATACTGCTGATGAGCGCGTTTACACGTTCACGCGCACGGCGGTGTGACCGGCGCGCGCGAGCAAACATCAGTGCGAAACACTCGGGGGGATTAAGAATCACTCACGCGGTCGAGGCCGGCGCGCCGTGTTCCCACGGGGGCCCCGGGAGGGTGGAAGCAAGAGAGATAATAGAATAAAGGAGTCGGAGATAAAGGTCGCGAGATATATAGAGACGAGATCGGCCGCAAAGATACGGCCCGTGATTTGGTTCAAAATGACGGCGCGAGAGGCGGCGAGGCAGACGGGAGGAAGGAGGAGGATCGGCATCTTGATACGGGCGCACGAGGGAGGAGGAAAGCCCACCGCGTCTCAGAGATATCGGGCCCACCGCGCGGACGAGCCCACCCAGCAGCAAGGAGAATGTCGAAGAGAAAATAAAAATAATCTTACTTCCGCGGAAAAAAAAATATCTAAAATAGTGTTATTGATGATGAACGGATGTAAATAAGTTATGTAGTTTTATTGGGAGTAGCTCTTGCGGCTGTGGGAGAGCTTTGTGAAGCGCTGTATGTCGTGCCGGGTGCCGCACACTATTTTACCCCAAAGTCGCCATAGCCAGCTGCGTCCAAAATGTTGATGGGGGTGGCGTCCGCCACAAAGCTTATATCGCCATGAATAAGATATGGCGGCCCATGGGCCTGCGGCGGCGGCGCCGGGCTCTTCCCAGCTGAAGGTGTGCGCGCCGCAGAGGGGCGCCCGGGCGCTCATGATGATCCCCTCGATGCGTAAAGGTAATGCCGCGCTAGCTAGCGCTAGCTAGCGCTGGCAGGTATGGCACATATACACAAAAAAACATTCGTTAAGTACCTGAACATTTATGACCATTTAGCTAGCTGTCTAGTTAAAAAATCAACTACCTAGCTAAATACCTTAGCTTACAATTCCACCTTATTTAATCTAGTTACACGTTTAGCTATCTTGCTAACAAGCTAAATTTCAAATTTAAACTATCCCGCAAAAAAATAAGCTGCGTTTTCAAAAATTTAGCTTAGCTCTACAGCTAATACTTTTTTCTGTGTAAACTTCTTGCTGTGCGGTGCGGGTGCGTCCACTCCGAGTCCACTACTCGCTCACTCTCCGCATGCCGGTGGCCAGCCGGAAGCGAGTGGTACCGCCAGTACCACCACGGCTTCTTGCTGTGTGCGTCCACTTGCGCCGCGGACAAAAACCAGTTCATTTCCATCCCAAATGAAACAATTAACGTTGCGGCACGAGGCGCCGGGGCGGCTGCTCTGTAAAGACAATGTCAGCCCCCCCCCCTTTCTCTCCCTCTCTCTCCCTCTCTC
>NW_026267201.1:832988-836610 GCF_000697945.3 Frankliniella occidentalis
CTCCCTCTCCCCCTCTCCCTCTCTCCCTCTCTCCCTCTCCGTCTATCTCGGACTGCCGGGGGCCGGAAGTCGGGCGTGTTCAGACCACCCGAGGCGTGTAAAGAATTAACAACACGAAGCGCCTGTTTTGCAGCTATTGTAATTCAAACAGATTGGAGCGAGTGCCGAGTGCCGGCGCCGGCCCGGCTGCCGGCCCCACCGCTGCCGATGGAAGGGACCGGTGTGGAGTGGGCGGTCGGCTTCCGCCAGCTGCGCCCGCTCGCCCCGCTCCAGTGTTTGAACGTGGCGGTTCTTTTGCATCTCGGGAACGGCACAGCAGCAGGCCTACCCTCCCTTCGTATACCCTTCGTACCGGTCCGGCTGGAAAGGGCGGGCAGTTCTTGCCCCACCTCGCGCCACACCCCGCCCCGCCCCACACCCTGCACCACTCGCTTTGTTGCACGGGCCGCCTATCCAGAACGTCTTTGTGCGTTTCTGCCTGACTTATTCTCTGGACGCCCTTCCCTTCGGACCAGTGCTGCTGTTGCTGCTGCCGCTGCGCCCCTCTGCGTAGAGGAGAGGGAGAATGGGACGCAGATGGACTCGGTGGCCCGGACGAACGCCCTCCCTGTCTTGCACCGATAGTCCGGCGCCTGCATGAACACATTAAAACATCATCGTGTTTTTATTTCGATTTTTTTTTCTGCTGCAGAGGGATAGAAACTGAGTAGAAAAGGGAGATATTTTTTTTCCGAACTACTACTGCTGCTGCTGCTGGCAGCTGACTGTTTGCCCTCGTCCTGACCCTTGGCGACTACTCCTCGCCACTCCCTGACCCCTTTATTCGATCCCTCTATTCGCCTGCACCCTCCGGCCCTGCAAACACACACACTCACACACACACTCACGCCCCAACACACACTCGCACACTCACTCACTCTGCCGGACGAGCACCATGCTGTTTACTCGGGCCTGCTGCTCCGATGAGACGCTAACGAGTGTGGAAACACAAACATGCGAAAAGGTGACACAAGCGGTTTCACGCATGTGGTGAGGTCACCAAAAGCCAATGGGATAAATCATGTTGTGCTCTGTGATTGATGCGTCTGCTGTTTGCCAATGTTCTGCTCGCTATGTTTTTGAGAGCTCCTGAATCACTGCATCTACCGAGGCAATTTTTCGTGCTTGCTTGCTAAGTCGTTTTCTGAAATGTAACGACGCGCTTTCTTGAAAAAAAATATGAAAATTCAAGATCGATAAAATTTACCCCCTTCCCCTTTTCCGTTTATGTTGGCTTGGGATTTCCATTTTCATGAGTCGCGTTGGACCCGCAGTCCCCTCCCCCCTTCCCCCCTTTCCCTCGCGACACTCTCTGCCTCCGACCACAGCCTGGGACCTGGTCGGACCTTGTCATCGGGACCGCCTAGTTATGTCTAACTTGTCCCTCACCCCTCCCATTACCTTCCTGGCGGCCAGCACCCCCCCCCCCCTCCTTTTATGCCCCCCGCACCTATATACCCCATCCCCCGCCCAACAAGAGCGGGTGGAATTCAGCCAAGTCGGAGACGCGGAGGACGGGTTGACCTGCGGAGGGTGGCTGAGGCCCACGGGTCCGCGCCGCCGTGAACGTCCCCCCCCCCCCCTGTGTCTGCTGGCTGCTCGGCCGACCCCCCCCCACGCTCGGACGGCCCCCCCCCCTTTCCCCGTCCTCACCTCAGCCTCTTCCCCAGCCTCACGCCACCACGACCTCGCACTTATGACAAATCGGAGCTTTTAAAGAATCGTTAAAACAAGTTTGGGGGAAAGTCAGTCGTCCAGTGACATTACGGTCGTTAACAGCCTTACTGATTTATTTTCGCCCCTCCCCTTTCCTTCTTTGCTAGGACCGGCCCCTTTCCCTCCCGACCACACGGTATAAGCGCGTTTTTTCCCCCCTCCCCAATCGCTCGGCTGACCCCATCCCTTACCGCTCCCGCTCTCCAACGTCGGGCGACATACTCGTTCCTTGCCCGCCCCAGTCCCTCGTCTGTGCCAATTGGCAGCTGTCAAAGGGCCTGTCAAACTCTAGCCTCGCGCCGGGATGGGTGCATCGCGTTGGCAGCGCTGGGCTGGACTGCAGCCCTGCAGCGCCCAGTAAAGGGCCAAGCCTCACATCTCCGCCTCCCCTTCTCCCCGCCTATGGCGCCCTGTCTGCTAGTCCTCGCCCCGCACCGCCCCCCGCACAAAGAAGGAAACTTTGTTGACGGCTGCAAAGTTGTGCCAGCTCGTTCACTCCCTACGTCCCTGCCCCCCCTCCCCAGCTCGCGCCTCTCGCCGCGGGCCTCGTCACCCGGCCCTAATCATTCAGTCTGAAGAGCCCCGGCCGCCTCAACAGAGAGCCCCTCTCCAGGCGCGCCGGCCGACGCCCCTCCCCACGCCTCCTCTCCTCCCGCCCGCGCCACGCCCCTCCGGGCCTCCCCTTTTGCAAAGTCCCAACCTTGGCCAGCCCTTTCGTCAAGTGGTAGGCCTGGAGGGCTGCTTTGCCGGACACACACACACACACACACACACACACACACACGCACGTACACGCACTCACGTGCCTGCCTACTTTCTCCTAACACTCAGTCTCACTCACCCCCGCGGACCACTCTCTCCCACAGACTTGCTTCGTCTCTCTTTCTCTCTCGCTCCCACCCGCACTCCAAAGCCCCCGTGTCGTCCTTATTCGTTACTACTAGCGGAGGAACTTTATCCTTCAGCCCGCCCTTCCCTCTCGTTTGTATCGGCCGGGAGCGGCTGGGGGCGGCCGGGGCCCTGACCGCTAACCGCTCCCTGACGCCGCGCCTCCGGACTGCCTCCACCCCCGAGGCTCGTACCGTGCACCGATATTGGCTGGGGTCGTACGTGCGAGGACCCTCACGATTGGCTTATGCAGCCCCCCCCCCTCTCTCTCTCTCTCTCTCTCTCTCTCTCTCTCTCTCTCTCTCTCACACACACACACACACTCAGACACACACTCACACACACACACACACACACTCACTCACTCACTAAAACTCTCGCCCCCCAACACACCAACACGCACTGTCGCCGTGAGAATACAGGGCGGTTACCTGCCTCTCTCTCTCCCTCTCTCTTGCCGTGTCCCCCTCCCTGAATATTGCACGAAGTAATTTATTCCATTTTTCCCCCTGACGCTGCGCGCGGCGGGCGGTGACTTACGCGCAAATTATCGGTTACGGCGACTGAGTAAATCTGCGTAGGTAGGCCGGGCCGGGCGGTGCCAGGGGGATGATACAGCGACGGTCAGCGGCGATGTGGCGTCCATTTTAATGATTCACGCCGCTCAGGCGCAGGCGCGGCTTCGCTAAGACGCAGTGAGGGGCCCCGGCGATGGCCAGGTAGGTCGGGCGCCGCCGGGCTGGCCCGCAGGGGGGCGCGGCATGGCATATGAGGGCGATATATTTCCCCAGGGCACCCTAGGGGGGAGAGGAGCGAGTGGGGTGACCCTCGGGCAGGCCGGCCGGCCGCTGCTGCGCTCCGCCCGGTGACCCGCCTCCTGACCCGGTGCCCCCTACGGGCGGGGTGGTCCGGTCCAGCTGCTGGACGGTCGCGATGATGTGCTTCGCGCGGGTGGAGGTATTTAGTCGCCCCACCACCC
>NW_026267201.1:837030-838338 GCF_000697945.3 Frankliniella occidentalis
CCCCCCCCCCTCAACTCCTTTAGCAGCCAAGGCAGGAGGCAATGGAGAGGAAAACGGAGAAAGACCGTTTTCATGGAAAATAATAGCAATTTGTTGTGTCGTACAAATGGTGGGCCATTGGTCACCATACGTGAGCCTACCGGACGGGCCGGTCCCTCTGACTCCCTTCCCCTCCAGGACCTCTCCTCCAGCTGGACACACACACTTAGCGCCGCACTGAGACAGATGTGCGCCGAGGAGGAGAACAGCTGCATCTGCGGGGGGCGTTGGTCTCGTTGGGAGGGAGGGAAGGGCAGAGGCAGGGAGGAAGGTAAACGGGAGTGTACGGTGCGGTCCGTGCAGTAGTTGGGTTCTCCGTTCTCCGACCCCATCGGCGGCCGCGGTGCGGCACGCATTTCAAAACATAAATGGCCCTACACCCCGGCCTCCTCCTCCTGCGGGGTGAGATCCCACGGCGTGGCTATACAGTTTCGCCCCGGCCCCGTGCTTCGGGAGGCCCTGCAGGGCTCCGGAGGGTTCTGCTGGGGCGAGAAGCTTTTTCACATTGATCCCCGGCCCTGCCTCGCCATCAGGCCGCCTTGTTGTGTGCGCCCGCGGTCCCACCTTGGCATCTCTCTCTCTCTCTCTCTCTCTCTGTCTCTCTCTCTCTGTCTCTCTCTCTCTGTCTCTCTCTCTGTCTCTCTCTCTCTCTGTCTCTCTCTCTCTCTGTCTCTCTCTCTCTCTCTCTCTCTCTCTCTCACACTCGCCCCCTCTCAGTCGCTCCCTCTCTCTCTTACACACTGTCTCAACTCTCACTCTCTCTTGTGCTCACCCCCACCTTCCTGAGCGCCAGGCTCTCCGCGTTCTCGAGGCGCGCGCGCATCGGCCTGGGGAGCCGGACATCGACAGCACATTCATTCTGATCAAGGCAAAGTCGCGCCGCTTTCGTTCACAATATTGCGGCCCATCGCACCCGGAGTCCTCCCCCCCCCCCACACACACACACACGCACACCGCCCTCCCTCCTAGTTCAGTGTGTCAGGGTAGGGTTCGTAGAGGGAAGACAGAGCGCCCTCTTAAATCGCGTGTTTGACTGCTATCCTTTAGATGATGTAGTAGGGCCCACGGTTACTCACATTACTCGCACCAGTTTGCGAATAGAAGGCCAGACCAGGCCAGACAGCTGAGCGTCGGAGCATCGGCGTCGTGACGCACCGCACGGCACGACTAGGACTAAGCCTGTATCCAGTCGTGCCTCCATGATTGTGACCGACGTGTCCCCCGCGTTCCTCTCTTTCAGTATAGACCCTCCCCCTCCCCTCCCCCTCC
>NW_026267201.1:844239-849669 GCF_000697945.3 Frankliniella occidentalis
CCGTGGCCACGAGTTGAAGCGGGCGCGGCGACGCGTTTTCGGCGCTGCAGAGAGCCCCGAAACGGCTCGCCAGCGCCTTGTATCCCGCCCTCTTAAGCTATCCTCTCTAGCCCTCACCGACTAGACGGTTTTAAAGACTAGATGGTTTTAAAGACTAGACGGATTTAAAGACTAGACGGTTTTAAAGACTAGACGGTTTTAAAGACTAGACGGATTTAAGGACTAGACGGTTTTAAAGACTATACGATTTAAAAGACTATACGGTTTTAAAGACTATACGGTTTTAAAGACTAGACGGTTTTAAAGACTAGCTGGTTTTAAAGACTAGACGATTTTAAATACTAGATGGTTTTACAGGCTAGACGGTTTTAGAGACTAAACGGTTTTAAAGACTAGACGGGGGGAAAACGCACTTTTCCTAGCCGGTTTGAAAGAGTAGACGATTTGAAGGACTAGACGGTTTACAGGCTAGACGGGATTAAAGACTAGACGGTTTTAAAGACAAGACGGTTTTAAACACTAGACGGTTTTAAAGACTAGATGGTTTTCCAGGCTAGACGGTTTTAAAGACTAGACGGTTTTAAAGACTAGATGGTTTTAAAGACTAGACGGTTTTAAAGACTAGACGGTTTTAAAGACTAGATGGTTTTACAGGCTAGACGGTTTTAAAGACTAGACGGTTTTAAAGACTAGATGGTTTTAAAGACTAGACGGTTTTAAAGACTAGACGGTTTTAAAGACTAGACGGTTTTAAAGACTAGACGGTTTTAAAGACTAGACGGTTTTAAAGACTAGACGGTTTTAAATACAAGACGGTTTTGAAGACTAGACGGTTTTAAAGACTAGACGGTTTTAAAGACTAGACGGTTTTAAAGACTAGACGGTTTTAAAGACTAGACGGTTTTAAAGACTAGACGGTTTTAAAGACTAGACGGTTTTAAATACAAGACGGTTTTGAAGACTAGACGGTTTTAAAGACTAGACGGTTTTAAAAACTAGATGGTTTGAAATAGTAGACTAATGAGAGGAATAGATGCTTGTCCATACTAGACAGATTTTTGGACTAGACGAGTTGCAAAGCACACTTTTACTAGACGGTTTTAAAGGCTAGACGGTTTTAAAGACTGGATGGTTCTAATGACTTGACGGTTTTTAAGACTAGACGGTTCTCAGACTAGACGGCTTTAAAGAGGTGACGGGTCTTACACTGGACGATTTTAATGAGTAGACGGTTTGAAAGACTAGACGGTTTAACAGACTAGACGGTTTTAATGACTAGACGGTTCTTAGACTAGACGGTTTAAAAGAGTAGACGGGTCGTAGACTAGACGGCTTGCAACGCTCCCGGCTCGGCTCGTGTCGTGTGTATCTGTACGGGGCTGGCGGCGGCGACGCGTCGCGGTGGCCATTCAGCGCCAAACAATGGGGCAGGGATTGTGGCGCCCAAACAGAAAAGGGACAAGGATGAGGGCGGAGGCAAACAGGCGATGCGGCCGGCGCACCGCTCTGCGCACTCGCTCATTGCGGCGGGTGTGTGTCGCACACGGGCGCGCTGCTGACGCTGCATCAACGCTCAATCACTTTCCAAGTCTGTGGGTGGACCAAGTCCGCATTCCGCACGCGTACGTGCAATGCAAGTGAAAAGAAAATCTGCAAAAATAAAACTAAAATATTAACCATATATTTGCAATTTTATACCAATTATTATTTTGCTACTATCCCAGAAGCTGCAAGCAGCTTTGCTTGGTGATGTTAAGAAACATGTTTTCTACTCGGGCGAACATTTTTCTAATATATTACAAACATTTTTCTTAAATATTACAAACTTTTTTTTTTGCGTGTTTAAAACTCTCTTTAATACTTTTTGCGAGTGCGACCGCGACCATTTTGCGGAGAGCGTTATGTTTGCTCGCCTGCGAGCTGAATGGTTGTCCAACTCGTCGGGTCCGTTTGTCTTTACCAAATGTTACTCGCGTGGATTAGAGAAGTCACCGAGTGGGCGAAAGCGCCTGTCGAACGCACAATAGGCAACCGGCGGGCACCTGTGCACGCGGGGGTCCCCCGACGGCCTACCTCACAGGCGCTCGCCTGCCGGCGGCTGCTGTGTGGCTGCAGAGATCTGCGATGGGCGGGCGGGCTCCGCCCGCTGCCTGAGGTGTGCGAGAGAGAGCGACAGTCATGGGCGGTGAGCTGCGGTGCTGTGGCTTGGCGTGGCGGAGGCAGTCACGGGCCGGACATCCGAACAGTGCCGAAGTCACCTGTGCGGGGTCCGCGCGGGTCGGCGCTGGCCGACAGCTACTCTCGCCACGCCAAAAAGGTGCCGAACGAAGCGGGCGGACCATCCGCCCGTCTCCGGGCTCGGTCCGGGCGACCACCCGGCCCATCGACGAAGAGACGGGCCGGGCCGGGCGCTCTGGCGACGAGCGCTCGGTGCTGCCGGGCGGAGGCCGCCCGCCCATCGCAGAACTCTGTGTGGCTGTGTCTGGCCGCGACCTGCCTGCTGCGTGAACGTTGACCGCATGCCCCCCCCCCCCCTTTCCGTGGTATTTAGCCGCTGTTCCTTGCCCCCCTGACCCGCGAAGCGTGAAGGAAGGGGGGAAATTCGCATCATTCGCGCAAAGCGCTTGGCCGGCGCAAACCTCCCCGGGACGCGGACGCGGGGCTGCTGCTCTGCCATTTCCCCGCGAAAGTTTCTACATTCTTGCAACACCAACTCGACTCGAGGCGCTCCGCTCGGGGCCCTTAAGACGGACATGCCCTTCAGCCCCCCGCCCTTGTGCGCCTTTCTGCAAACCGTCACACCCGCTGATGTCGTCGCCCCGTCTGTTTTTCGTGTACACAACTCATTGTGAATGCGAGAAACGACATACCCAACATTCCTTGAAAGTATTACGGAAGGTTGCTCACTTTGCACTGTTTCCCACCCCTCGCGTCATAAGTGGGCCATATCCACGCAGCGTGACTGATGTGGGGCCGGGCATACAACTCCTCACCGAGTGGGGCCGGGATGGAAAGGCTATATATCTCCCTCTCTCCCTCCTTCTCTCTCTCTCATACGCTATATCACCCATTCTGCCTCCCTATCCCTCTCTGTCTTTCCTTCCCTTTTATAGACAAGTTGTCTAACAAGTTGATGGGTTGACAGGCTCGCCTTGTGGCGTCGTGACAAGCAAAGACTTTGTTTTTATGCCGTTCGCACGATCGTGTGCGTGCGTGTGTGTGTGTGTGTTGAAGGGAGCGCAGAGTCTTGTGCGGCGGTGATAGGAATACAGTGTCCGCCACCACCACCATGTCGACGCCCCCTGTCCTCGCCCGCTCGGACAAAAAGAGGCGCGCGCGGCGTGGCAGCGGCAGAAGTGTGTGGGGGCCGCGCGGTAGTTGTGAACATCCGGCAGACTCGAGGGGACGCCAAGGACGGCATTGTGGGTCAGCCCGTGCGGGGGGGGGGGGGGGCAACACCAACACTTGGTGGTGGGTAGCGGCAGCGCAACGCTACCTAACCACACAATTACCAGGCTCCCCCACCAAAACTTTGGCCGTCGTGAGGGGTTGGGGGTTTTGGAAGGAGAGAGAGTGTGAGGGGGGCGGTGACGACAGGCGTGATGGCTGGGTGTGGCTAAGAGAGAGAGAGGGGAGAGAGAGAGAGAGAGAGAGAGAGAGAGAGAGAGAGAGAGAGAGAGAGAGAGAGACGTCCGCAAAGTTTTGGTCGGCGTCCGACACGGTGGATGTATGCCGTTGGTATTTTTACGGTCCGGCCTCCTGATGGCTCGTCCCGTAAGCGGCGGCGACATGGGGCGCGCGGCGCGGCGCTCTGCGAAGCATCAAGTCATCAAACACGATGATGAGCTCGTCATTTCAACTTTGAGCAGCTCGCTCGCGTGCGCGTATAATGGCAAGTTGTTGTTTTTTTTTGTTTGTTTTTTATTATTTTCCCCTCCCGCGCCGCGGGTTCACATACATGTGCCCGGGGCCGCCGCCCGCCGACGCGACGTCGTCATGCCCTTCTCCGTTCGGCCGCCTGCACTTTTATCTTCCTCGTTTTATCGGCCACAGTAAATTCTCGTGACCAGTTCGCTCGTCAATCATACGGACCACCACAGGGCCTCCCGGTTCCCTCGCCCTCCCCCCGCCCTCCCCTCTCCGGCCCTGGCTGAGCGCGCCGCGGCAGGGGATGGGGAAGGCTTTCCGAGCCCCGAATGTCCACGACGAAATTTCTGTGAAGGGGACGATAAATTAGCACGGCGCCGAGTCCCTCTCGTAAAGGGCGCGCGCGCGGCCGGGCGAGGACCCCTGCTGATGACTGTCCTCTTGGCGCTGCTCGTCGCCGCCCTGATGACCGTCACCGACCGGCGCGCCGAGCACTTGCGCGGCGCTTAACCCTTTTGAAAGCCGCGCCCACTACCCGCGCACCGCGCGCCGTGCCATCTGGTTGCGCCGCCAACGCGGCCGTACCGTGGCAACAGCGAAATCCCCTGCGGCGGCATCTCTCTCCCTCTTTCTCTCTCACTCCCTCTCTCTCTCTCGCCCCCTCCCTCCCTCCCTCGCTGCTTGCCCCGCGCTCCCCTGTAAGCACCTTTCTGTCGCCGACCCCGCGCCCTTCTCACTCTCTCTCGCCGTGCTCCTCCTCATCTCCCTCGGCCCTCTTTACCGACCTATCTCGGCCCCCGCTCCTCGCCCCCAAACCCCCCCCCCACCTCCCGTCGCGCCTCAGCGGCATCGAAGACGTAACGTCTTGCGCTGCCTCCAGTGTAGTCCCCCGCTCGCTGCTCCGGAAGGCCTCCTCCAGCACCGCCCGTTCCAGCGGGCTGCCGGAGTGGATGGGCTGCCGGAGGACGGCGAAAGGGGTAACGACTGGAAGAGGTGAGGCACCATCTTCCCCGGGCTCGCCCTGAGGGGGTAGGGGTGCGGTGTGGGCGGGGCGGGGCGGGGCGGGGCTGGCACCACCGCGTCGAGTAGCAGCTAAAACGTGAAAGCATTTCCCTTCATCATGACGCTCTGCGCCGCGCCCGCTTACTGCATACGTGGCCGACCGCGCCGAGGACGTCGCATGCGCGCTATATGGAGGCGCGGAGAGGAGGAGCGGAGGCGTGTAGGGGAGAGCGGTCACGTGAATATTGAATGTAGGACGAGCGAGTGCGCGCTTCCCTTATGAGCGGAGCGCGCAGCAGCAGCTGCTCGACAGGACACGTGGCATGACATCGTGGGAGGACACGTGGTAAGTGGTGCCCTATGCCATAATAGCGTAGGCCACTCACACGTGTCAGAGCGAAATAACACTTTGTTACACGCGCTCACCTGCAGGACGACGACGTCGCACTACTAGTCAGTTGCATTTGTCAGTTGGCATATGACAAATCAGGTGCTGTTGTGGCACCGGTGCAATATGGGCGCACTTACCGACTCACAAACTGCGCTGCTGCTGAGCGCGGG
>NW_026267201.1:849739-865536 GCF_000697945.3 Frankliniella occidentalis
GGGGCAGGGGGGGGGTACGCCAGCCTCGTAATTCCAAGTGGGAGAAACCACAATGGGCAGCGGGGAAACGCTATGCGCTTTCGGAATGAATGGACCTAGTTTGCTGCTGCGCCCGATTTTTTTCCCCTTCGCTCTCTCTCTCTACTGCTGCTCTCCTCCTGGTCCATGACGTCACGCGAGTCTTTGTGCCCTGGCCAACGGTATGGAGGACGGGGAGCAGCGTTCTTATGCCCTGCGCGAGTACGCTGATTTGGAGGATCGATCCTCGTCGAGTTATTGCACCCCCTGGGCCAGCCATCCCTTCGCCATGGCTTGCCCCGAAGGTCGCCCCGGTGCTTTGACGAACGTATTTTTTCCCCGCCCACATCCACCTCAAGGGCGGGCCTGGCCGGGCTGCAGCAGCAGCCATATCCTGGGATGGTGACACAAGACCCCCCGCCCCGCCCCGCCCGACCTCCGTCCCGCTCACTATCTCGGCTCAGCTTTATTTGAATCGTAAATTGGACGGACTGGGCACGGTGGCTGGCTGGCTAGCTGACTGCCGGGCGGAGTGAGAGAGTGAGAGGTATGGACGGGTGCGAGAGAGAGTGAGTGGGCGAGCAGGGAGGGGGTTG
This sequence comes from Frankliniella occidentalis, assembly GCF_000697945.3. NCBI lineage: Eukaryota > Metazoa > Arthropoda > Insecta > Thysanoptera > Thripidae > Frankliniella > Frankliniella occidentalis. Next base: position 850,354 of record NW_026267201.1, read on the forward strand.
AGGTTCGGGTCGCAGGGTACGGTGAATAGACGCCGGGGGAAGGGTGCTGCTGCTGCTGCAGCAGCAGTGGGGGCGGGCGGGCAGAGGGGCTGCTGACTGGCAAAAGCAAAGAGCGAAAATCATCTGCCTTGTTTGCCTAGTGTTCGACTGCTATATCACCACCACCGACCACCACTACCGGAGCCTGTTCAGCCGGTGGGGGGGGGGGGGGGGTAGCAGACATTAAAGAGACGCGGACTGCGCTCTCCATCTCTTCCCCCTCATGCCCCTGGGGCGGGGAAAGGGGGAGGGGGGCAGTATAAGCCACGACACGGAGAGGCATTGTGTGCTGCTGGCGCGGAGCTCGCCGGCGTAAACCCCCGGCAAACAGCGTCTGCACGTCTCCGATCTAATTCTCGGCGACGACTTGTATGGGGCCGGCCCGTGTAGTTGTTGTCGTAAGAGCAGCCCCTTAACTCATACTGATAAAAGGGGAGTTCCCCGGGATAGCCGGCGTGCAACCTCCCCCCCCCACACACACACACACACAAACACACACGCAATCACAGGAACTGCAGGAGCAGAACGCACACATGCACACACAGCGGCTTTTGCGCCTTTTGCTTGGAGTTCGTGAAGTAGTTTATGTGCGCTTATATAAATGTGTTTTTTTTTAAGGTTAAAAGAGAAAAACACAAACTATATAACTGAGAAATGAAATGTATGCCATTGCAATAATTCGCCTAAATTCATATAGTTACTAAAACCCAATGGACATTGTATTCGTCGCTGAGATCTCTCTCTCTCTCTCTCTCTCTCTCTCTCTCTCTCTCTCTCTCTCTCTTTGTGGACCGCCACTGTGAATATGTGTGTGTGTGTTGCTCGCAATTGTTCCCTCTCTTTCACACGACGCGCGCAGCTTTAATTCAATAAACATAATCCGTCCCCCTCGGCCCGCCGGCTCGCCGCTCCCTCGCCGGGCTGGCTCACAGAGACACACGGTATGGTGTGATTATGGAACGGACCCTCGCCCTTGGTCACGTCTGTTCAATGTTATTTCGGGGCCAAAAGTACACTACTATAGCGTTTGTTTCTACAGCGTATCGGGCGCGCGCGGCCGCCCACGTTCCCACCACCATTGCAGGCTCAAAAGACGTGTGCTCATGTCCAAAAAGTGGGCGTTTCTTCGGGTAAAATACCCGGTGTGTTCCTCTCGGGGGGTTTGCTTTGTCACAAAATTCGTGGGCAGAGAGGCGGGTGGCTAACAGCTCTTAGCTTAGCTAGAGGAGAGGGGAGTCGGCAAAGCCGCCCGGGGCAGGACGAGCCGCGCGCTCAACCGGATACAGCAGAGAGGTATTTTGCCTCTATAGAATGGGATGAGAAGAGTAGTCCGTACACCAGTTATTGTCCAGTTATTGTTTTACATTGTCAATTATTTAATATCAAAAGGTAAAATTCTCAGTCGATTGTAAATGTTCTACAGCAGGAGAAGCGACGGCGAGGGGGGTGGAGGATTTGGGGCGTTTTCTCCTTCTGATAGAGACAGTCTTCAAGGGACTGTCTAAAAAAGGCGTTTGCTGCTACAGCAATTTTGTTTCCCTTAACTCACCTACCTACTCACTCACTCACTCACTCACTCACTCACTCACTCACTCACTCACTCGCGGCTGGCCAGGCCCGGCCCCGGCCCCCCTGCACTGGATTACCCGTGTTCGGTCCGCGTCGCCACGCGCGGTCCCCTGGAAATGCGCTTTGGAACTTCCTCGTCCCGCAAAGTTAGTGCGCGCCGCCGCCGGGGGGCGGGGCGGGGCGGGGGTAGGAGGAGAAGTGGGAAGGGCACCCGCGCCCCGCCGCCCGATGAAGAGCGGGCGGCAGGCGCGCCCACTCCGCGGCGCCTCGCCCGTGCCGAGTGGAACAAGCCCTGAATAAACCACAAAGAAGTTTATCCCTCTCCATACGGCTCTGTTGTTTGGCCGCGCAGGTATTTGATGTTTGATATGTGCGGCGCCTCTCCTCTCCCCTCCGCTCCGCTCCTCCGCACTCCCGGCGCTTAACTTTGGGCCGCTTGCTCGGCGCGGCTGCGCGCGCCAGCCAGGCGTACACACTGTATACCCCGAGTAAGTCGAGCGGATGTCTCTCGCTTCCCGGGGCGCGTCTGCTGCAGCGGGGGCCGATGGGACGAGACGCACCGGGGGCCATTGACGGTCGGGCCGTTTAACCTTGACTCCGGCGAGGGCGGTGGAAGTCGGGGGTCAACACCTGCTACATGGGGCCACTGCCACCGCCACCGCTGCTGTGCGTCCGAATGGCGCCATAGCCGTAAGGCGGGATGGGCGTGGGTACCGGTGGCTACTCTGTCAAATCCTCACCAAACAAATTAATAAGTCCCTGGAAGCTGTTTGGCAACTTTGCGGTACAAAGCATCTCCTTTGCGGCACACCAACTAATTTGGTAATACATTTGTAAGATTACATTTCAGACAGTCCCTAAACTGTCTCTACCGGAGGGCAAAAGAGCCCACCGCCCCCTATTCGCCCTTTCCCATCTATAGCACAGTGGCCTCGGGGCGGGGGCGCTCGGTTGTGGCGGAGGCGATTCTGTGCTCTGTGTTCATTATCGTTATGAATCATCCAGAAAGTACGTCCGTCATCCACCGTTACAAACGTTGCTTAAGTTAGCCCATGCAAGCCCTCATAGCGCCCGATGGGTAGGCAAACATCTTGCCTGCAGTGCATGCGTGTATTGCGGGCTGGCCTACCCTGAGTCTCGCGGGCGCTGAGCTCGATACGTGCCGAATGAATTTGAAAAAGGTGGACGTGCTTTCTGGATGATCCATTATTTCTAAGACTATGACGCTTTTCTTTCGACTAAGTTTATAATCTACAAAAGCAAAATGCTTTGTCTAACAAAACTGCGCAAAACTTCTTTGAAGCCTACAAAGCTAATTTCTCTGTAAGAAATTCTGCAGGGTTAGCGGTACCTGCTCCTGGGAGGTTCGGGACGCGGGGGTACCCCCCCGCGCGCTCCCCGCATGCCGTTCGATCCCTATAAGGGTCGCGTCGAGGGACCGCTCGGCGCGCGCGGCAAGGCGCCCTGGGGGCAATAAAAGACGTAATCTTTTATCACGTGAATTGAATTGGGGCGGTGGAGGTAGGAGGAGGGGAGGGGGAGGCAAGGCAGGCTGGGCTCCATGCACTCACGTGCGGCGCCCACGGCACACCGACGATCAGGGGCGGGGCAGGGCGAAGGTCAGGTCCGCGGCCACAAAGGCCTTATTCGCGGAGCCTCAGGCTCGGCTTCAGGCTGAGCAGCGAATATAAACCTCTTTACTTTCACTCCCTGCCAACTGACGCGAATCGTTGATGGAGAAGGTTAACCTTCATTGTGTTTGTGTGTGTGTGTGTCTGTCTGTCTGTCTGTCCGCGCGTGCGCCCGTGTCGTGCGTTTGCCAGCGGAAGCAGTGCAGCGGGCGGGGCTGTGCGGGTGTGCGGGGGCTGCACACACGGCGGTGGTGTGTTTCGCTGCGGCTGAAAGGCAATATCCGGCTCCTATGGCGAGCGCGGCATTGTTTTCTCGGTATACGGCGCGAGTGCGCGCGTCGGGCGCCGGGCGCGCGCGCCTCGCCTGGACAAACGCTACGGAAATGAAAATTTTCCATTTGGAAACATTGAAGGGGGCCCGTCTATGCCGCTCTCTGCCCGAATCTGCTCTCCCCTTGAAGTGCCACCGCCACACGGCAGCCACCGCTGCTGATATCATTTCGCTGCCCCTCCCCCTCCCCCTCACTCCCCACGCGCTTTTCCTTTTACCTGCCTTTGGCCTTCCTAATTGGGGCGGATGGCAGATGGGTAACCGAATTACCATTGTTTCTCTTCTCAAAATGTGTACCGTCTGGCTCGGGGGGCCGGGCCCCGACCGCCACCGGACCCCAGCCCCAGTACTCATCAGCGCGACCCACTCAGACTTATTTACAAGGCTTGCCGACGCGGGAATCAGCAGAGAAAATGTCGGGCACAGCGGCAAGCGGGAAAATTTCGCGCCATGGAAACGCGCCTCGGGGAAACGCCTAAAATATTTAAGCAACACGGAAAAAAATTAATTGGTCGTCGGAACCAAATAATAGTTAATTTCGTGACAATCGATTAAAAAATTGTTGAGGTAACTAATAATTTTGTTTTTAGAGCCAAGATTAAGTTTGTCAGAACAAAGGTGCTCGGTGCTTGAGCTAACGCACTCGTTCTAAAAACAAACCACGTATTGCCTCTTGCAGCGACGTGCTTCGTTTTAGCAACGAACTCTTGGCTCTGACAACTTAATATTGGTTCTGACAATAAATTATTAGTTACAACAATTTTTTGATCAATTGTCACGAAATTAACTAATATTTAGTTCTGACGACCAATTCATTTTTTTCCGCGTGAAGTAAAAAAGGCAAATTTCTTTATTTTAGTTTCCTCCGAAACTCAACTTGAAGCGTTACGTGCGTGTCGAGCATTTGCATTCCCTTCTTACAGAAAGGGGGGCGATTAACATCTTTTACCTACCTCTGACGACTTGGTTATTTGGGGAATTTCAAAAGGGTCCCTCAATAATGAATCTGTTGGAGCGTTTTGCCACATCGCTTTAGATGTCTTCTTGGGGTGGAAAGGAGAGAGAAGGGGTGCGGATGAGTAGGAGCCGGCGAGGTCGTAGAGGATCCGGTAGAACCAGTGGCGCGCGCCACCGTTAGCCAGCTGTGCGCCAGCTGCACCGTGACAACTACAGTCGCGTCGCCAGGTGCCACAGCTGCGCGCGAGTTGGCGCGGAAAAGGAAGGGGTGCGCGCGGGCGAAAGTGGATGGGCGGTGAGAGGGGAGGGGGGTCTTGGGAGCAGGGAGACGTGCGGCCTGGCTGATCTGAGGGTCTGACGTCTGAAACGCCTTTGCGCTTAACACGGCACCAGTGGGGTTCTTCCAACCCGAAATTTCTCGAAAAAACTTTTTCAGAAACAAACGGGGGAAAAAATCGAATTATTTCCAACTGGAAATTTCATGGGAAAAAAAAACTTTCAAGGACACATGCAAACATTTCTTCTTTGGAAAATGAAAATCCCTTGCTGCTTGTCAGCGGGCAAGAACGCGCTTGACGGCAAGCAGAGGGGATAAAACTGTACTGCAAAAAAATATGACAGGAAAAATGACAGCATCGACCGCTTATTAATTTCCAGCAACGTCTGTTATTCGAATACGTAACAGTTTTGCTGTAGTTTCATTGGTTAAAATTTGGTACGGGGAGCAATGAACCGGGTGATTCAGAGCACGCGCCGCCGTGTTGCGGGTTTGCCTATCCTCGACTGGGCGGGCGCACGGGTGAGAGGTGAGGAGGTGAGGGGTCCCCTCCTCACCTCTCACCCGTGCGCCCGACGAGTCGGGGATAGGCAAACCCCCAACACAGCGGCGCGTGCTCTGAATCACCCCGTACAGGACCACCGTACAGGCAAAACCAGACAAAAGTGTCCACATTTGAGACGTATATTCGTACACTTTGCCGTGTAAAACCTGCGCTCTCCGGTGCTACAGCCGGCTACAGCGACACTGCACTCCGCGCTCTGTCTGTGCCCTAGGTGCAGTGGCTAAGAGCGGCATCTACAGTAACGCCGTAGATCGTTCCGTATTAGATTCTAATTTTTTACAGTGTGCCTAGAAACGTCCCCTCCTTGTGCGAGCGTGTGCCGCGGGGCGGGGATATAGAAATATTGCTGTGGGGAAGATGATTGCGGGGGCGGACGCAAAAGGGCCAATGTAAGCCGCGGAAGATAACAAATTCCCAGACAGATGAAGTGGACGTGGAGTGATGAAGCAGAGTGCCTTCAATCCTTTTGACCTTGGTCCCCCGCGGCGGCCTGGCTGGCCCGCACTGGATGTTTGTGCCGGGCCAGTCGGGCTAGCAGGCGGCCCTTTGCGGCCGGCCCGGCGAGGCAAGCGAGCTGTGCCCGAGGTTGTGCCCCGGGAGCGTGCAGGTCTACTCTGCAGGGATTGGGGGCGAGAGAGAGAGAGAGAGAGAGAGAGAGAGAGAGAGAGAGAGAGAGAGAGAGAGAGAGAGAGAGAGAGAGAGAAGGGCTGCAGCCTGATGCTGTACTGGACCGGCGCGCAGGTCCCTCTCTTCCTGAAGGGTTGGCGGGCGGAGGCAATATATTCGCGTCCTGCCCAAGGCCTCGGTCCCCGCGGGTCCCGCCGCGCGCGGTCCTCCTCCACTCTTTTCGGTCCCCGCCGCCAGCCGGGCCAGCGATCATCACGTTTCGATAATGGGTGGTTTGAGGGGGGGGGGAGGATTCTAGTGGCGTGTGCGGTCGCCGTCTCGGTCTCGGCCGGAGTGAAGTAGAAGTGGAGGGGGTTGGGGAGGTGGTGCTGCGTCAGGCTGACGATGGAGGAGAGGAAATGGTTGAATATCGGTGTCGCTTTGAAACTTTCCATAGAAAAGGAAACCTTAAAACATTTCCAACACTGGTGGAAATTTCCTCGGAAAGTTACATTTCTTGTAACTTGGAATTACATAATATTGATGTAAATTTACGAGGGTCCATTTTTTGCTCCTCGATTAATTCCAAGTCGATAGGAAAGTGATTGTAATTTTACAATTTCAAGTTGTAATTTTATAGACTCACATCATGGAAAATTTTCCCGAAAACGTACGAGTATTTTTCACAGTGAACTTAACGGCATTTCATGGCACATTTTGTTTTCTTGTATGGCAACAATTGAACGAATGAGTTTCCCTGTTTTTCTGTTGTCATTCGTTCGCCTGTTCGAAATCGTTAGAGGGAGCACAGACAGAGAGAGGAAAAGACAGAGAGGGATATTTGGGGGATAAGAGGAAGCGACCCCGGACGGCAAGGAGCATGTCTCAGGTCGATCCGGCCGGTGAGATACACAGCCAGCAGCGTAAGGGGGGGGGGGGTGGAGTTGGAGGGTAGGAGCGTGGCTAATGTGATTAGTGTTGGAGTTGGCCTACCTAAGTGTTTACCTGGAGAGGGGCGGCGCGCGGCTCCTCAGTGATAAAGTGTGTGTGTGTGTGTGTGTGTGTGTGTGTGTGAGAGAGAGAGAGAGAGAGAGAGAGCGAGAGAGAGAGCGCTTCCCGGCCGTGCCACGCCTAGTCCTAGACTCGCCTCTCCTTGTATTTGCTCGGGCTGTTGACATAGGCAGGTGGTAATCCACGACATGAAGGCGCGTCAGGAGCCACCGCACAGCGGTGTTCTCCACCTCGTAGGGGGGGGGGGGGGGATGCAGCCAGTCGTGGAGGAAGAGGATCATTGCGGTCAAGACCCGCCTAATATGACCACTCGGCAGCCTCTGACCACCACTGGCTCTGAGCGCCGCTCTGCGCTCATCCCCTTTGTGCCTTGTTTATTTTCCCTCTCTCTGCTGCTTTGCAGCGGCGGCGGCAGCAGCGCGCGGTGGGGCGCGGCAAAGGCGAGTGGGGAAGGGTTTGTTTGAAGAGACTGGGACCGTCTGAGAGAGAGAGAGAGAGAGCGAGCGAAAGAGAAGGGGGAGGGGGGGGGGGGGGGGGGGGAGAGCGAGCGAGCGAGCACGATGAAGAAATGTTGAAGATGAGAGGGTGTGTTCATAATGCACGGGAGGTGGGAGAGGCTACGGCCCCGGCCGCGACCGAGGCGCCGGCCCTTTCGCCACCGCGCGGCTCAGTCGGCGGAGGGAGGTCCTTAATAGCCTCTCTGCAGTGCAGTTTATATTCATTTTCCTGCCCCTAATTGCATTCTGTCGCCGTTTGTAAGGACAGGCGCGCGCGCCGCGTATCCGTGTGCTTTGCCTTTGTTTTGTTTCTTTTTTCTTGTCGCATCCAATTTTCTGCTTCTTTTGTGTGGTGTGTGTGTGTTCGTTCCCCGTGTTTTCTCGATAATCCTCATCGTTTGACTTGTCGTCCTCGTTCCCGAGCGCGAAGCGCCCCGAAGGGCTTGCTTAATTCACGCTCCCCCCCACGCGCGCGCGCGGCCCTCGAAACTCATTTAAAAGTGGAAATAAAGCCGAAAGGGTTTTTGAAGTGGGAAAGGGCGGGAAGCGGGTCACGGTCACGCGGCCGAGCGGTCCGCGCACACCGTCCCACTGACCGCGCCGGGCCGGGCGAGCGAGAATAGAACACAAGCCACACTGGACCGTGTGAGCACCGCATCCGCACGCCCGCTCTCACAACCTGCACCCTGCACTGCAAAAAATATCTTTGTTTATTTACAAACACTCTAAATCTTTTTTATCCACAGAAAGACGCGTTGTGATTTGAATCTAGCAAGAGACGAATCGCCATCTTACTGGTGGACAATATTTTTTTGTCCATCAAAATAGATGCAAATTTATTACTTGTCAGATTCAGATTTGCATCTTGTTGAGATGTGTACAAAAACGTGTCATTCTCTTGACAATAAAAGTCCTTTCAGATTATGTGTATGAAAATTTCATTTAAACGCTTAACGATTTATATGTTTTAAATTTCACGTACCGGGTGTTTCTTAAAAGACACTGGTTTGCCTACCCGCTCTGCCCGTAAGGCGCCATAGCCCCTTGGGTAAGCAAACCCGCCCGCACCTGTGTCTTTTATGAAACACCCGGTACTATAGACCTGGCTTGCTCTCCGAGGAATTCTCGCATGCAAGCAGTCAATACGTCGTCTCCTTTAAGAATTTGTTTTACTCTTCGCATAGAAGACTTTCTCGTAAAATCTGCAAGTTGACGGTTTTCCTCGCCCTCGAGCACCAGTCATATTTTCCCTTCCTCTTGCCAGGCGCGCTGCCTCTTTAAGCCACTTCGGCGCATAAGCAGCTGCTGTGTAGGGGGCGAGTAAAGGACCCTTGTGAGGACCACCACCGCCGTGCCCCAGCAGCAGCAGACGGCGCGGCGCACGGCGGCAAACGCGGCGGACTGGAAAATTATCCATTTCCACAGCGTTTGTTGTTGTTGTCGTGTTGACATAGGTGTGGGTGCGTATTTATGGAGATAAATCACGGAGAGCTCCGCATCAGATTGGGGCAGCAGCGGTGCCGGTGTGTGTGTTGGAGGGAGAGGGGGGGGGGCTGAAGGTTTATTCGCTGCTGCTGCGGAGGCCCGCCCGGAGTGATGAATGTTCTCTTCTTTCATTGACGGCCAGGGCGGCGGCGGCGGCGGCGGCGGCAGCGGCAGCGCCCCCCCCCCCAACACACAGCGGCCCGCACCCCCGCAGCGGGACGGCCCCAATCAGCCCGCCCTCCCCTGAGGAGAAAGCGCCAGCGCGCCGGCCCCGGGGGACGGTGCGGGCGTCGAAGGAGCCGTGTCAGCGACCGCGCGCCCAAGGAGGTCGTGGGGCAGCAGCGGAGGGGCGTCGTCGGCGTCGTCCTCGACAGTTCGCGTCGCGTCGCGCCGGCGGGTGCCCCCCGCGGATATACCGGGATATATTGCATTAAGCGATCGTGTCGTCTTGACGTGGACGACGTGGATATCGCCGTCAGAGGCGTTCGCGGGCTCTGATCGTCTCTGATCTGCGCGCCGAGGTGTCAGTGTCTCCCGGCGAGACAGCCAGCCGTACCCCCTCCCCTCCCCGGCTGCCCCCCTTCCCCTCGCCGGCTGCCGTCAGCGGAGCCAACCTGCTGACAAATGGTGCGCGGCGCGGGGCATTAATCATGTGCAATATAATGCGGGCGTGCACGTGCAGCACGCGTGCCGAGTGGGCGCGCGGGCCTTTTAATCGAAGGGAAAAAGAAGAAAACAAGGAGAGAAAAAGAAAAACTGGTCAGCAACAGAGGGAAGGGAGAGAGAGAGAGAGAGAGAGAGAGAGAGAGAGAGAGAGAGAGAGAGAGAGAGACGGGGGAAGTGACGGATAGTTCGCAAGGCCTGCTGCTGTCCGCTAAATCCTGTCACGTCATCGTGCAATTTTGTTTCGTGGTTTGTTTGTGTTTTGTTTTTTGTGAGGTGGGCGAGCTTATGTTCTTTGTCGAGTGCGTGTAACGTTTTCTGCGTTTTGATCGTGATATTTTGGGCCCGGGTTGGTGTGCTGCGTGTTACTACTGCGTGGGGTCGCGCGCGCGGCCGGCAGACAGCCCAGCCCAGCCTGCCGCCGAGCCCTGCTGCAGGGCCGTCATGGCCCTGACGGAGACAGACCCGCCTGGCCTGGCGCGCGATAGGGCATAGTGCTCCGACTTGACCCTCTGTCTCTGCGCGAGCGTATGTGAGTGTGTGTGGGGGGGAGGGGGGGTTAAGAGTTAGAGCGTGTGGGAAGGGAAGGGTAGAGAGAGAGGGCTACACAGGCAATGTGGGCGTAATCTTCTTGATCGCAAAAGTTTCTCCTGTTAGCCTGACCCCCTCCGGTCCTCGCTGCGTTTTATTGGGCCGTAAGGACGGGCGATCGAACACAGCGCTGCTGCGACTCGAAAACTTACGTGGCAGGTCCGAGTCGTCTCGGAGAGAGAGAGAGAGAGAGAAGAGCGAGAAGATGTAGAAAGATTGCCTGCGGTCCTACAGCAGGGGAGCGAGGTCAAGCAATCGGATGATCGGAATGATGAAGAGACGATGAGAAAGTAATAATATCGGCTCCAAGTTCGAGTGTGCGCCCGAGCCATCCTCCTGTCCCGCTGGCCGCGGGCTCTGCCACCGGGGCCGGTCGCCCTGCTGGTCGCTGCACCGGCCAGCAGTAGTAGCAGCAGCCAAGCGGCGAGTGGCTCAAGCGGATGAGCGTTCGCTGCTCTCTTCTTATTTTTTTCTTCTCCTTTCTGCCCCGACGCGCGCTGCCGCTGCTGCCGCTGCTGCCGCTGCTGCCGCCGTGATTGGCCGTGGACCTGACGGTGGAAGATTGGCGGCGGATCAAGGGGCAAAAGAAACGGGATGAAGAACACCCGCTCCGCCGCGTTAGCCCTGCCCGGGCCCCTGCCCAGCTGAACCGCTTTTTTATTTACGACTCTCTTTTCTCTGCTCCTCCCAAACTCTTCTTTCCTTTATTTTCGTTTTCAATTTTTTCTTTTTTTTTTCTTTTTTTCTTTTTTTCTTTTTTTTTGCACTCTTGCTCGTCACAAATTAAGGGCAAAAGGTGGCATAAATACGCGGATTGCTTTGCTGGGCGGCGCGGCGGCGGCGCGGAACACGGCAAATACTAAAAAGAAATCCCCGCTCGTTGGCTCGCGCGGCGCTGCGTGGGGCAAACTCCCCGTAATGGCTTATTAGGTTTACGAGCTCGTTGTGAGGCGCTGCCGCTGGCCGCCGCCGCCGCTGTCCCTGTCTGCTAGCGCAGTCACTGCGGGGAGAGCTGAGTGGAGAGGTTGGCTCCTCGCGCCTTTTCCCCGCCCCCCCCCCCCACAAGAATCGGGTAAAGAAAGAGTGTATCCAGTTCGCGAAAGAGAAGGGTGGATAAGGATGTGGGTTCTCATCCTGGGACGTCAGAGCGCGTGACGTTTTCCACCTGGGGCTCGCGCGTGCCGGCCAGTTTTGTACCGAGTTGGCGGTTGGTCGCAAAGTTTCTGCTCCGAACTGGGGCAGTTTACCTGCCGTCAGTGGCCAGCCCTGCCCGGCCCGCGTTCCGGAAGGCCACTTTGCGGTGAAAGACCTGAACACGTTGACACTTGGCTCTGCGGCGCGCGGGCTGTGTCCGGCCCGGAGCGCAGCCTCCCGACTGTGGCCGTGACAGGAGGGGCCGCGCGCTGTCACTACAGCCGTGCTGGCCGCGCTGGGCCTGCCGGGCCGATTCGACAAAGAGCGCCAAACACACTGGAGAGACAATACTTTTGTCCTGAGAAAGGTGACGACCCGGTGCCAGAGGTTCCGCACTCGCCATTAGGATTGGGTGCTCTTTTATGGGGACAATTTGCATCCGAGATGCCACACCATGTACAACTTTTCCTTATTTTGTTTCCAAATTACTCCCAAGCAAACGTTGTATGCTAAACCGTCACCTTTCTTGGGGCAAAGTTGTCCTCTGCCCCATTCGACCACGTCACGCCGGTTTCGACTTTGCGATCATTCTCACGAATGAATTTCGGTTTTTAGAATGAAATGTTGTCTGTCTTGAAATGCAAACAAAGCCTTGGTTAACCAACCCTCTTTTCCAGCGTGAATATCGCCCAAGTATGCAACTGACTGCAGTTGGCCCCGTCTATAATCTCGAGGAGGAAATGCCTCTAACACGATAATCGACTGCTGCTTGCCGAGGGACAAAGCGTCCCTTTGTGCCCGCGACGTTTTCTAAGAGGCGAAAGGCGCCGCGGCAATCTTCGTGAAATAATGATGACAAAAAGGGAAGCGTGCTCTGCGAAACATGAATGGGTCGGTCGTAGGTAAACAATAAGGGTGGTGTTGCTCACCCCGGGCCATATCCCTCCCCCCGTACCGCCCCTCCTCGCCCTCCTTATTCTCACCATTCTCTCTCTCTCTCACTCTCTCTCTCTCTCTCTCTCTCTCTCTCTCTCTCTCCCTTGCTCTCTCGCTCTGTCTGTGTACAATGCCTCGTAATAACACTCCCATCCTTCTCTCTCTCCCACTCCTACCTTCCTCTTTCCCCTTTGCCTCCCCCATGCTCCCATCCCATTCGGACTAGGGCTGCTGCTGCTGCTGTTGCCACGAATCGCAATGAAAATACGGCGCCGAGAACAAATCACGATTTTAATCACATCGCTAATGTTGCTGTCTGGCAGCGCACTCGTAAAGAGCCGGCCCGGCGCTTGGGGCGTGATTAACACTGTCGTCACCTCCCCCCTTCCACCCCCACCCCCCTCCTCTCACCACCACTCTCACACACCTCATCACGACCCGCATGTTGTGCCGCTGCTGGTTGGTCTGGTCTGACCGGCCCACGGCCCACGGCAGCCACCCGCCCGTCCTTCCCTCCGTTCCTTCCTTCCCTCCGCAGTACCACACCCAGAGAACCATTGTCGTGGTCGATCGGAAGGGTTAAAAGAACTTCCTCCTGAATTTCTAGAGGTGAAACGTAAAAATTTTAAGATTTACAAAAGCATGAAGCGAGATTGCTTTATTTATTTTGTAAATTGTCATCTATAGTAATTGGTAAAACCTCATCCTTCATCCGTTTCTGTTTAAAAACAGTGTACGCTCTTTTTACCCAGACTGGCGCACGTACCTCGGTACCTCGCCTGCTCTCCCCGCGCTCCGCTCCGCCCCACTGCTGCACGTTCCTGCCGCACCGTGGCGTCTCTTCCTCGAGACGACGTGTTTGTCACTTTGAATGTTTTATTTATCGGGGGCCACCGCAGAAGGGTTGCCGGCCTGGAGGCGGCCCGGGGGCGGGCTGCTGCCCCCCGTGCTCCTCGGCCCGGGGGGTGCCACGCCCCTGGGGCCCCCTGCTGCTGACCCACCGCTGCCGCTGCTGCTGCTCCGTGCTCCGCTCTTCCGGACGTACGACGACCCCCTGTTGCCACCTGAATAAGTCCAAATTTTGCCCTCCTTCCGTACCGACCGACCGTCCCGGCCTCTCCAACCCCAGAGAAAGACATACTATAAGGTAGGCAATTTAAGCGACAATCCGCCCTTGCACGAAGGCAACTGACTGCGCACCGCCTACTCTCGCGTCCACCCAAACTGTGAAGAATAATTTTTTAATTGACTGTCAAATTTGTTTCTTTTTTTTAAATGACTCGTGTTTACTACAACGACATGGTCTTGAAATGCAAGTACAATATGTGTGGAAAAACAACAACATTAGTAAATAGAAGTTCTAAATTTCATGTTTTCATTTGAAAATGGTTTTGCTGATTTCAACAACTTTCTCGTATGCCATGCATCAACCTCGCTCCGGACCTTTCTTACCGCCGCGTACTGAGACGCCGCGTCCATTAGCGTCGCATCATCTCTCATCAGGCTGGCCTACAATAAGGGCCGTGCTCCGGACCGGGGCAGACGGCAATCGCACTGCTGTCTTAATGAAATATGGTTCGACTCCGGCTCGCCCCGAAGAGACGCTCACAGCGAGATAGGGTGCCGGCCGGACGTTCCTGAAAAGTCCGCGTGAAATCGCGGACTCCAAATCATCTTTGGAAACTTTGTTTTTGTTGTTGTGTGGGGTGTGTTTGTGTCATTGTTTATTTTTTTTATTATTCTTTCAACTTTTAATTTTTTTTACGCGTATAGGGGCCCGACTCCTAGGCGAAATGACGAAATAATTTGTCGTTGTGCTGTGAATGGGCTCAGGCTGCCGCCCACCGCCCGGCGGGGCCCGCGCGCCCCGCCCCTCTGTCCTGTATTTTATAGCCCCCCGGACAAAGTTGGTCAGGCTAAGGTGCAAATTATTGCTGCGAAGTTGTCCGAGTCTACAAACGGCCGTCGGCGCCGACTGCTCCTCGGCCGAGAATTGGGCGATGAGGGACCAGCCTCCCTGTGGACCAGTTCCCTGCTGCCTTATACCAGGGCGGTCTTTTTTTCCCCCGTTCCCTCCTCAACCCTCTCCCCCTCCTCTCTCCTCCCCTTTCTCCTCACCCGTTCCAAGTGCCTCACTTGGAGCATGATCCCCTCAGCGATAGTGAACCCCAAGTGATCATTACATGAAAAAGGAAGCAGCCGAGTCACGGTTTTGCCACATTTGACCACGCACAGTGAAAATTGATCCTACTTTTTTCCCGAGTGTGGGATGGCCGCAACAGCAGCATCTCTGTGTCCATAGAGGAGCTTGTACTACCACAACATGCCGGGTAACAACTACCCGTCTGAGTATATAGGCCAGACCGTGCGGTCGAGGACAGAGCGAGAGTTGAGAGCTGCCGCAACCCAGGCACGGCTTCCTAGTCCTAGCGTCTGCAGGACCTTAGCGCCACCGCCCGGCCCCGGCCCCGGCGCCGCCGGAGAAGAACCGCGCGCCCTTCTCTTTTTTCCCTTTCCTTTCCCCGACTGATCCGAAATCCAGAGGCTACCCCAACCCCCACCCCCCTTTCCGCCTCCCTCCCTCTCTCTGAGCAGCGCATCACGTGCTGCATTAAAATTGCATACACGTGTGAGGTGAGATCAATCCTAAATTGCGGCGCCGTTTTACGCTCAAACCGCAGCCGCCAGTAGGCAGGCCCGGGGGCCAAGAGAAAACGGGGAAACGGCTAGCAGGCCTGCACTGTGTGTCGCATGCTGCTGCTGATTTTGGTAAGGGAACCAAGGCCAAGGACACAAGCCGGATAAGGAGAACCCTTCTTGTTTCTTTATATTTTCTCCCTCTCCCTCTCCCTCTCTCTCTCTCTCTCTCTCTCTCTCTCTCTCTCTCTCTC
>NW_026267201.1:866937-867842 GCF_000697945.3 Frankliniella occidentalis
TCTCTATACCGCGCGCGGCCCTCCTCATTTCCTATTGAAAGCAGGCAGCCGAGCCCAGCAGCCGCACGATTGGAAGCCAAACACGGCCGATGAGTTCGGGGGCGGGGCGGGGCGTGGCGGGGAGGGGAGGGTAAGGTCCCCGCGGCGCGCGAGTCCCCTGATCCCCGTGGCGGTGCAGCAGCAGAGAGACGGTCGGGGGGGAGCGATATGAAGCGTCATTTACGTCGAAGGAAAAAATAGGTCGAGACGTGCGTGCAATACGAGGTGCAATATAGTGTTGTGACGATGCCGGGGCGTGCCGGGACCGCCGCTCCGCGCGCCGCGCTGGAGTGCAGGCGTGACTGAGCCGCGGCCGGAGCCGGGGGGGCTTCTGCTGCCGGCGCTCCCCTTTTTCAATGCCGTCTCCATCTCCTCCAAGTCCGCCGCCGGCGTGCCCACGCTGCGCTAGCTGCTGTGCTCACTGGCTGCGCTGCTGGTGGGGTATAGGATGGAGGAGGAGGAGGAGGCGGTGGTGGCGAGTGCTCTGGGACGTCCTGCAGCCTGGCCTCCGCACGGCGTGCCCGGACCGAAGCGAGCGGGACAAGACGTTTCCGGGAGCAAACATTAATGCACTCTCACTGGAATTGTGACGGCTGTGCTGCGGCCCCGGCTAGCGCCTGGCAGGTAGGCACGGCGCTGGACCGTCGTGTGTAACGGGTCTGCCTACCCGGTGGTTCGCAGGCGTTTCAGCGCTTCTCTCTTTGCCGCGCGTGTCCTGTAATTTGCGTTTTAACGAAAATTTATCGCTCTTTCGGACATTGTAACTTTTTATTGCAATTTTTGCAGTTGTTACAACTGGACTGCAGGGCATACGCCATATGCCCTGTCAACATTACTCAGTGATGTTATTCAGTAATTTTTATTAT
>NW_026267201.1:870027-871312 GCF_000697945.3 Frankliniella occidentalis
TTTTTTTGTGTGTGTTTTTTTTTTCTTTCTTTCTGACGTTCTCATTGGAAACCACGAGGTCTCGTTAACCTGCACGTGCTCTGCGTTTTTGGTGCTTGTAAGTTTGGCAACTCTTACCATGTACAGGGTGGGTGATCCGCGCCGTCTTAAAATGCTTATACTGTACCGGATTCTTACGTGCGGACGGGTTGCATTCTCGCACGGCGCAGTAAGTGAGGCGCCCTGGTCAGCGACGGTAGGCAAGCCCGACCGCACGCGTGAATCCGATACAGTATAAGCATTTAAAAAAGATGGCGCGGATCGCCCACCCTCTATGTCGGAGTAAGATTTTTTTAATGTTTTGCATAAATTTAGCAAACGTGATGATATTTGCTGTGCAGAGTTTGTCTCACACATACTGATAACACTAATGTAGAAAAGCTGCTCAGCAAATTTGTAGTGTTGACCTGAACTAGATGGCAATTGGTGTTCAAACATTATGCACCTTGGAAACATTTAGGTAACTAACGTTTAATTCCACACTCACTACGAGATGAAGAATACTTGTAGTCAGCTCAGTTAATCGGAGAGATTAATACACCCCAGGCTGCGACTAAGAAAAGGAGCTGTTGCGAGCTGGTGACAGGGTGACTTGCGCGCGCTCTCGCCCCCGCGCCGCCTCGCTGTCTGTCGCGTGTTGGCACAGCGGCGGCCCCCGCGGCCCCACGCTGATTTGTCTCCGCAGATTCCTCCTCTGCCTTTTTCTTTCGTGCAGCATCTGCAACGCGGCAGTGGTGGTAGGATTTAATATCGCCACGACGATGGGACGGGGGCGGGCAAGTGGCATGCTTCTTCTTACCCCCCCCCCTCTTTTTTTGGAAGGGACTAGGGGGGCACTACCGCCTACTGTGTTGTTACAAAACGCCCCCCCCCATCCGCCATATGCCCTGTCAACATTACTCAGTGATGTTATTCAGTAATTTTTATTATTATTATTATTTGCAACCGTCGTAAGACTCAACTATGAGTACTTCCGCCGTGTTGCAAGTCCCTTCCTTGATCATGTCTCAGGGAAAGACTCTTGGGGACGCAAGCGACAAGTACCGTGCTTATAGAAATCACGTCGTTAAGCGCCCCCTCCTGCCCCGGCTTTCACTCTGACGTGTGTCTGCGTTGAACCAGCGGTCTGGGGAGAGAGAGAGGCTCACTGCGGTGAAGAAGGAGAGGCGGGGTGGGGTATGGTGTAGCGTGACAGGGAGAAATCGTCTATTCCTCGCCAACGCGTCGAGGAGGGCGTAGGGAGGGG
>NW_026267201.1:872607-875029 GCF_000697945.3 Frankliniella occidentalis
TCCATAATGTCTCAATCCCGAGACAGAAAACAGTCGTTCTTGAGACATTTGCGATGTCTCCAAAGTATCTCTACACTGACTAGTTAAAGTCTCGACGCCGTCTCTGAAACCGTCTCCAGAAAGTCTCGAAAAAGACTCAACGGCGTCTGCATTTTGTCTTTACAATATCTCGGCTCGAGACACTCTAGATCGATTTCCTCTTGTACGGGAGTGGTACGGGCTGATGTTTTATAGGCGGCCAGGACCGGCTGGACCGGGACCGGGCCGGGCGCGAAACATCCCACCACGTTGTGGACACTGAATTATCGTTTTCAAACAACCGCAGCGGAAGTGGCAGAGCCCTTGCTGGGCCCGAAGCTGTACAACACGAACTCCCCCCCCCCCCTCCCCCAAATTCCCTCTTCCTCCTCCTTCCCTGCGTCGCGAGAAACCGTCCGGAAAAGTGCTCCGGCGTTTATTTCCCGGCACCGGATGCCTTGTGCCTGGCCTGCTGCTGGTCTGAGAGAGAGAGAGAGAGAGAGAGAGAGAGAGAGAGAGAGAGGGGGGGAGAGGGAGAGGGAGGGAGAGAGAGAGAAGGATAGGGGGGTAGAACGAGTGGCAACACAGCTAAACGCCGCTCATTCGTCCCTCGCCACCCGGCGGCAGCGAGAGCACTCTGCAAAATGAGGAAGTGCACCCACTCTCACTGGATGTGTGAAGGATGCCCACAGGACAGGGAGTCGTTCGCCGCCACTGAAGCGAATAGGGCAGTAATCTAAAGGTTTGCCGCGGTTTGCCGTCTTGCCGCACGGAGCGTATAACCGAACCGAGGGGGAAATCACTCCAGATAAAAGTGTACACGTTAGTACACCCTTTTTTAGCGTCATTTTTCACAATTTTTACAAAATTTTGTTCTTACAGCACTATTACGCTTTATTTCTGCCATTAGTACGCGTTATTACGCTGTTAGTACGCGTTTAGTACAGGCCTTGGTATACGAGTTAGTACGCAAGTGATTTCCCCCTCGCGTATAACCGTAATGAAAGAAGGGCGGAAATTTACATGTTCCAGCGGGAAACAGGCTGCTGCTGCCGTAAAAGTTGTTTTTTTTTCGGCCTCCAAACGGGTCACAGCCTTCCCCGACGAACGCGAGCTGACCTCTGAAAAAGTTGTCCGCGGACGGCCCGCTGTGCGGCTGCTGCGGCTGCTGCTGCTGCCCTTGCGCCCTGCCGTCGCCCTCGAGATTTTAATTAAGGAAGCTGTTGTTGCAGTGGTGCCGACGGCGAGCGGACTCAAGTGCTTCCAGTGCGGCTTCTACACGGACGGCGTGGGCTCCATCACGCCCTGCATCAACCACACGGTGGAGCTGCACCTCAAAGAGTGTCCCAAGGAGAAGAGCAAAAGCTGTCTGGTGAGTATATCATCGGGCTGCGGGGTTTAATGTACTGGGCAGGCTTCCAGATGGGGAGTGGAGGGTCCGAACACTTAGAGCGCTAACATCGAGTCGAGAAAATTTGCATCACGGAGTAGTTTTTGACACTTTGAATCGTACCTGTAAAATTACTAACTCAGTTTCAGACCAGAAGAGCCATTACATTTTGTTTTAAAATACTAATGAAAGTCAGTCCAGTCACTCAGATAATTCTCTCTAGATTTTCAAAACTAACACCGTTCACAAAAATACCTTTTCCGGAAAATTGCAATTTTACAGTGTATTCAATCACCGCTGTGTAACGGAGTCGATTAATGATTGACTAATTGACTGGACTGTGAGTGAATGGAGTTAAAGCGAGACGGGGTCGGGGAGTAGGGGGGAGAGTTTGGTGGTAAATAATGACCTCTGAGATGATGGGGCCCAAAGTAATCGCTTCACTGGCGCGATACCCATCTCTCGCTTTGGCGACCCGTGCGAGTGAGACAGGGAGAGGAAGGGAAAAAGGCGGGAGGGGGGGGGGGACAGGGAAGCAAGAGAAATGTCGAACTGAAACAGAAGCTGGGCCCGGCGCCATTCTGCGACCTCTCTAGTCGCCGCGCAGCATCTGCTTGCAGTGATTGACGGCGCGCAGAGCCGCTTATGGGACCCCATCCCCCCTTTCCCTTCCCCTTCGTTTCCCCTGCTCCCCTTCTTTCTTTACTCTGTACTCTCTCCTTCTCTGCTTGATCGTTTCACCTCCCCCCCCCCTCCCTCCTACCCATTCCACTCACCTTTTCAATCGCACACGACGCCGCGGCGTCGGTGGCCCTTCTCGCCCCTTCCCGCTCGCGAGGTATCGCGAAACAACAGTAGTAGTAGTTGTTTCGCCAAAGTACACATCCGGCCGTGCGCCGCTCGCGGCAGCCGGGCGTGGCGTAGCGTAGCGGACGTACACATTGAATTACGCCCCTGACTGGCATTGTGCAGTCGCACGGCTCGGCTGCACACGCCGCCCCCGCCGCCCCCTCC
>NW_026267201.1:877344-892361 GCF_000697945.3 Frankliniella occidentalis
CTGCTGCTGCTGCTGCTGCTGCTGCTGCTGCTGCTCCTGCTGCTGCTGCTGCTGCTGCTCCTTCCTGCTGCTCCTGCCACCGCTGCTGCTGGTCGGAGTGACACGTTTTGCTTTTGGGTAAATTAATTCGTGCGGGCCGCTGCCGCTGCCGCTGCCCCGCCCTGCCGCGCGTCTCGGCCCCGCCTGCTCTGCTCTCAACTTCGTCTTTTCTTTCGAATGGATCGGAGAAAACTTTTGCAGTGATGGATGGGCGGAAGACCAAGACCGCGGCAGCGCTCGCGAGCAAATCGAATATGTTTCCTTTTTTTATTATTTGTTATTCTCGCTTCCGCGTCGCTTTTATTTATTTCCTCGTAGTGTGCCGCGGCGGCTGCGGCGGCTTAAAGCAGCTCGCGAGATTAGTGCTCCTCTTCGCCCCCCCCCCCCCCATCCCATCCGACTCGCTCCACATCGACTGGAACGAGAACCGCGACGCCTCAGACATGATGCTAAAGTCTGAGCGGGTCGCCGTTTCCAGACGCGGACCCCCTATGCCCCACGCCACGCCCCGCCGCATCCTGCCACCCCGCACCCCGCCCCATCTCGCCCCGCCCCGCCCGACCCTGCCTCACTCCCCCACCCCGCCGACCAACTCGACGTAAAGCAGTCCAGTAAGGCTGCGGCTGCTGGCCCAGCGACCCCGGCGCGTGAGCCCTGCTGGCCCCTGACTCCTGCTTTACTGTGTGGACCATATGGAGGAGCGGGGAGACAAGTGTCGGCTGGGCAAGTTTCGGGCGGGCTCTATGATAGTGTTTTATCAGAAACCTATTTTTTCAACATTCTTCAAACTTAGGACAAGGTAAAATAATGCCAGTTTTTTTTAACGAAACTGGGAAAACTTTGAAGAACTCCTTTTACTTTAAGGTTAACTCCTCAGATTTTGAGGATGTCTCATCAAAAATTGATGAGCTGGAAAAGATACTGAAAACGTATCGCAGCTCTGGTGACTTTTTCATACCCTTTCGTGGTATGTATTCTTTTTTAGGCAGAGTGGAGGATCGCGAATGAAATTGCTTTGCTTTTACCTGAGGTGACTTCATTTTACTGTTTCTCATTTTCACGAAGAACCGAAAAGGGGATTGGTGGTAGGAGCGCGGAGGGCTGGGGCGGCGAAAATGGGACGACAACAAAAGAAACGGGCAGAGGACGACGTTTTAAATTATTTGTGTGCCACGGACGGGCGAGCGAGCACTCAACGCTAATCATATCTGAATAGTCAAGCGGGTCAGGCGACACATGGCTCGGTTTGGCGAAAAGGGGGAAAAAAAGAAAAACAATCCACGTATCTGGGATAAAGAAGAAGGTAAAAGGATAAGGAAGGTTCGGGAAGTGCGAACGAGGGGTAAGAGAGAAGCGGATATGGACAGCGCATCGTCCCAGGCGAAGGGGAAAGGTCGGGGGGTGGAGCAGGGCAGATCTGACTGTCGCAAGTAAATCACGAAGAAGCGCTCTCACTTTCAGATGTTCCCTTTTAGATTGCACCCCTCTCCTTTATTTTTCGAGTCCTCGGCCCCCAAAACACGGCAGAGGGCAGCGAGGAGGGCGGTACATTTGCCCCATCCCTCGCCACTCCCACCTCTCCCTTCCCGTCTTCAAGCCTCTCGAGCTTCGCGACGATTAACGGTCCTACGCTTTTGTCCGATACGCGCGGGATTCCTTTTTTTCCCCTCAGCTTTTTTGTTTGCTTATTTTTTAACTCCAGTTTATTATCCTTTTGGCCGGGCGACTCGAGGAGGGCTTTTGCGAATGCGGAAAGGCCCGCCCGCCTACCTGCGTGACTATTTGGCTATTTGCACCGCGCTCCCCGCGTCCTGGCGCGCGGCTCGCCCGCGGGGGGAACTCAGCGCCGGGCGACATACACCCGCGGGGATGACGCAGACGGTCTCGGGCTCAAGGGGCAGTACGGGGCCCCTGGACGCGTGTGCCGTACCGACGGCTTAAATTATTCAAAGTATAGAGCGGGCGACAGAGTGGCGAGCGTCCGGGTCCCCAGCCTTCCTGATGACGTCCCGCTCCTCGGAGCGCCTGTGGAGTCTGGGGTAGGCAGTCCCGCCGGGCCGGGCCGCGCTGCACGCCGCGCGTTGCCTACCCGGCCGGGCGGCCAGGAGCGCGCCCTGCGCCCGCTGGAGGGGTTGTGGCCAATACCACGTGACTTTAGCGTGGGAGGAGGTTCACATATTACGGATATATGCTGTATGGAATTATTATATTACGATGGTAACGAATGTTACGGGGGTCCAAAAATTACGTGGGTCGAAAAATTTGAATGATGAGTCTCTGATGAAGGCCGTGCACTTTTCTTTGTTGCAGAAATATGTCAGCGAGGGCATAACAGTGTTAGCGTGCTCTGATGACTGCGTTGAGAAAGGTACGTCCAATATCACAACTAGGGAAAAGTCAAAACTTACAGTTGATTGAAATGCGCAACGGTTTTAACGTGCGACCTTTTGGACAAAGTAACGTAGTTTAATGGCTGGTTTTTGAAATGCCTTTTTCAATCAAAATAAGTTGCTCAACAACTCAATATTTATGTTATGAGAAATAATTGTTGTCAGCGAAATAAAGAGCGGGGACGAAATGATTTCAGAGTCATCATGGGGCGGCTACCACTACTGCTGCAAGACGGACGCGTGCAACAGCGCCTCTGCGCGTGACGTGGTCCCCGCCCTGCTGGCGTCCGTGGGGGTGCTGTGGGGCTGGAGGATGCTGTTCTAAAGCACCACGACGACCAGCACGATTCGGACTGCCCACAGTCCCGTGTGGGGATTCCCAACAGTCAATCGATAATCATTGAAAAAATCGTATGGTACACATCATTTTCTTGTCGGCGCGATATATGTGTAACAAAATCTGTCCTGACTGCACTTTACACGACCAAATCTCGTCGAACGCATAACAACCTTATTATGCAGCGGGCTTGTACGTCAAGAAGCGGAAAGTGCGCAAGCCCACAAAGCTAAATTCTAAATTTTTTAAACTCAACTTCTTTTATTCTTATTTTTGCTCTCTATTGTATAAAGTTCGCTCGTCTATAATAGAGCTTGTCAACGCAAACGGTGGGGAGTCCTGCCATGTTGAGGTCCACGTACCGCTGAGGTCCCTCAGACCCCGCACCCTGACAGGACCAGAAAACGAACCGACCAAGACTTTTGAAAACGAAACAAGGAATTAAAAAAACAAGATTAGACTTGCGGTCAGTCGGTTACACTGCCACACGAACGTAGAGCTTCGTCTTCTCTTTCGGGGATGGCGTGGGAAAATGGAGGCAAGTTTCGATCGCCATTTGCTTGGCATTCTAGGACAATAGTGCTCAACAAAACTTTACAGATGCCCGACGGAAAGAAAGATGTGTTAGCGAGCCGGAGTGCAAATTATAGCCTCAGAGCGGCCCGTGTATACACATCAATTTCATGAAAGGTGCAAACACAAGATGCAAAGAGGATGCATGTTGAACTGTGTTAATTTTGCGTGATGCGAACTCAGAGCTGCATTTCATTTTTGATTCAGAGATAAAACAAATAAATATTTTTCGTGACTTAATTAAGCGTCTTCATACATTAGAGCAGTTCGATTACTTAAGTTCAGCATATCTAGTTTCTTAATGGTATACTTTGTGTTTAGTAGGACAAAAATATATGTAGCTATCTATAGCTAGTCTGCAGTAATGGCGGGTGGTAGTGGGGACTACTTAATCTAGCTCATTTCCCCGGGTTCCACTTCACTTTCGCTCTGAAATTGTTTCGCTATGAGCGGAGGAACAGAAATGAAACGAGAAAAAGAAATCAACTAAGAAGCTCGTTCACATTTTCTGTTTCTCGGAGGCTAAGCGTCATGCCGATGTGATAAATGCATTTGGGGTGTAAATATCTATGAACGTGCATTATTAGTGCTTTTTTGCACAATGTTATACACCGAGCACTTTCTTACGCCGTAGCTGCAAAAGCGCACTGATGGTGCGGTACCATAAGACCAACTAGCATAAATTGTCGTTTGTTTCGAAAAAGATTTCCTTATACATGCTTTACGATACGTCTGTGGATAAAAAATAGCAAAATTATTATTCTTTAATATTTGATATCAAACGGTCTTCCAAACTGTTATTTTCACAGTTTTGTGTCATATTGACGACAAACTTCCAATATTTTTCAACCTTTCATAAAAAAGATTAAGAGATGCAGTACAATTTGGTCGCGGACAAACAGACGCGGAGCGTAACTCTTGAGAAGGTATTGTAAGGCAGCGTTGTGCGCTTTGCCTAGAGTCAATAATCTTATGCTGTTAAAACGCAAGACGAGACGTTACACGACAAGGATTGCCACGACGCCTTGCACTTGGCTTGTTTAGACATCAGCTGCAGGCCTGAAGACCTGCTGCAAACCATATGAGAATAATGGCGGCTGAGCTGAGCCTAATGCCACTTCCTCCTCTCTTCAAGAGACTCAAGTCGGCGCTTTCCCTGCAAATATTCAGTTATAAAGTGATCGTAGGCTGCGGCCTGTGACAAACCATATTTTAACATACATACTAGTTACCCGCTGTAGAAGCGACCTTGTCTTTCAAAATAAGGAACAAAACACTGAAAAAAGAAAGTACAAGTACACCCTTTAAGTGCGCAAACGTGAGACGAGAAGTGCACACCGTGTCCTACCAAGTGTTAGACGGAGTCGGACGCTTTGCGAGTTTACATCCTGCACTTGTCACCATGGTAGAAGCGGAATCTCGCAAATATGAGACCGCGTATGAGACTGCCTTTCATTTCGTGAGACGGTGTAACTTCCTCCTTAAGATTGGAAGGGTAAAGTAAAAGTGGTCGGTGTGTGTGTGTGTACTCGTACTGTTTATTTTGCAGTGTAGTTGTTTTAGTTTTTGTGGGGCCCAAACCGGATCGGGCAGGCGCACACATTGTGCCGTCTCTAAATGGGGATCCCTTGTTGCAACTATACCTGACACCTGACGTGCTTGTTCAAACTAGGCCACGTATGGGCAACCACAAAAAAGACAACCTTGAAATAAAAGGATGAAATAAATAAAATGCATCCTACTCGTGCATAAGCACGCATTTTTATCACTCGCTGATCTATTCCATTGTTTTGTATAATTGATCCTTAGAGAAGAAATATATTACTGTCGTTGTAAATTTTGATCCTAAGTGTTACGTTTTTCTTGTTTTAATGTGTACCTATCGCTGAAAATTAGTCTCCTTCGGTTTTGTAAGGTAATTGATAATTAAATAATCCGTGAAAATTTTCAATATTCAGATGCGTAACGAAGTTCTTTAAGACTTTTATAATGCCTGCATGTTAATTATGAACAATGAGCTTGTGTCAAGTGATGAACGGACCGATGCTGTTGCGATGGTAAAAATGTCAATGTATGCGTTTATGTCGAGTTAACCATGTCTCACATTTAAAAAGCTGCATATTTAATTCGTTGGATTAATATGCTTTCGGTAGACTTTTAAATTATTGAAAGCACCAAATGTATTCATTATGGACGGTCGACCCCGGCATATTTTCAATTTGTGAATGTACGTCTAATTATTTCAATTTAGCACGGAGTGACCCAAATTTTATTGCACACTTAGTATGTAGACTCTTACCATTATAAACTACGTCGCCATGTTGCGTCTTATTCCATTGTGGTTCTAAGGAAATAAAACTATTGTAAAATTGAAGGCAAATAAACTTTACAAAAACGGCTGGTGATCGGGTTCTTTTCTAGTTGTACTCCCCTATCGGTTGACTTTTCAGCTTGCAGACCGGCAGTCCATCACGAGTTCAGCTCAAGTGTTGGGTGACTCGTTTTAAGGTGGAACTCCAATGGAGGAATCTACGCTACCCGTCACCCATCATCCGTCACCCATCACTTGCGATTTCGTGTATTTAAAGCGCGAAATACAATCCTAAGGTGTGTAGTCATATTTATTGTTCACACACATCCTAAGTCTTAACCACAACCCGAGTTGTACGCGTAAATACACGAAATAGCAAGCGATGGGTGACGGATGATGGGTGATGGGTAGCCTAGATTGCTCCATTGGAGTTCCACCTTTAGAATCTATACGCTTTGGTGCACTTGTGTTACGAATCACAAAAGCATATGGATTCTCCAGCGAGTCGCCCGGCCAGACGTCCACGTGCATCTCCCCACGGCCTGACACAGGTGGGTTTCGTCAGAAATTTGTAGGAATGCCACTCTTTTCTATGGCTCCAGCAGCCGGACCTCTCGCAGAGACTGGCCTGGTCGGAACTTCCCCGAGATTCATTCCACTGGGCTGTGCCCTCATTATTACTTTCTTTTGGCCCTCAAACAACAAGACACATTCCAGAAGAGGAAACAAGGTCGCGAGGAGGTTCACGACTGCGCGCGCCAACTTTCTTTTTGTGGACGCCCAGTGTGCCGAAATAATGAAAGCCGATCTGCTCAATCAACGTGAACACATTAACGAGCACGGCCGAATAGAGTGTCGTTGGCGAGAGACTTTACGACGGTCTAGTCCCCCCCCCCTTCCCTCCCTCCTTTTCCCCGCTTCTTTTTCTCTCGTCTCTCGTCTCAGAACTACGCTACGCCATGCCATGTCGCCTGTCACGTCCGCTGCTGGTAGACTCGACGGTCAGCGCCATCTAGCGGCCAAAGCCAGTGCGTGGAGTATCGCCGCTTCGCAGAAACTTGTGGTGCGTTCCGGCAGGTGGCACTGCTGCGGCTCGAGCCTTAACCTCCACATATGTTCCGCCTGTTTTGTTTGTTGTGTTACTTTTAGAAATCTGACTAATTTATACTGTTAGACTGAACATGAGAAATTGGAGTTCTCACACAAAAGTAACACTTACCACTGGTGGCCGCTGCTAAACTCAAACAATAATTAGTAGTTATTCACGTGACTTTGTATGATTCCATCGGACGTGAAAGCTCGGATGACCACAGGTTATCAGCATTTTACATTTAATCAAACCTATATTTTTTGTTTCGAGGCTCATTTTAACGCGGTTTCCATCAAAATTTCGACGTTTTTTTGGTTTGTTTTCCTTAAGATGCAGCAGACGACAACAGCACCAGCTGTCTAGCAGACGACAGACTACGCAAGTCAGATATCGGTCTCGTTCACGGCCCCTTTCCTTTCCCCTCTTCTCCTCCCCTCACCTCTGATTGTACCCCCTCCACGGTCGAATTGCGTTGCATCTGTGGTGCGCCCTTTGCCCTTGTAAAGGATTTTATGAAATTCCACACCGTCGCTGTGACGATGGGATTTTCTGCCCGTTGCATTTTGAAAATTGTGAGACGACTTTTTTAAGTTTCTGAGAAAGTTTGGCGGCCTGTCGAAGTCAAGGCCTTTGCCTCTATCAATCAATTAACCACCGCATGACGTCACAGTGTATTGTAGTGATGGCAAGTGCAAATGTTTTGCGAGGAGGACCAATTATGATATTTTCGGCTGAATTACAGAGTAATTCTCTTATTGCGTAAGTGAATTAGAGAAATAGTACTTCCCTTTTTTGTACCGTCATTAGAGAACGTGGTTTATTTCAACATTTCATTTACAATATTGAAAGAGAAAACAGGCGATTCATGCACCAGAAGGAAGCAAGCTTTGTTGCGGTGTCTGCCGATAACCTTGAGCATGTGAACATTTTGTTTCGTATGCCATTTGCATACAGATTCTCAAACAATTAAATTATGAATGGAGAGTCATAATTTTGGATAGTCTTCTTGAAGTTTGGGCACTATCTAAAACGAGTGTCATTCAAGTCTTCGCTGTTTGGAAATACGAATTGGTAGCGTTAGGCCTACGCGGTTCGGAAAAACTCCTCGAGAAAGTGACATCTTTCCCCGAAAAAAAGTAGGTCATGGTGATTTCATATTGCCTAATACCTTTTGAATGAAAAGATGTTTAAAATCAAGTTACAAAAATTAACTGAAAACGGCACGTTTGCGTTTTACGTATCGGTATTGCCGAGAAATGAATGTGTTGATTCTACGGTGAGTTTGCAAGCTGTTTGGTATCAGCTTGCCTAGCAGAAGTACCTTCCTTCCATTGGGAAGTCAGGAGTCAGTCCCCCCCTCGCGCTCGTCATTACGCTCGTGGTTATAACTGAGATATTCAATATCAGTTTTGTTCTGAATGACTATCACGTTGTTTTACCGAATGAAAATCATGAAATATTGCGTTTGATGTTGTTTCTGCGTGGGTGGGTGTCGAATCAGTGAATTCTGTGTTGGCAACAAGAAATAAAGCAGTTGTGACATTGGGTGACCATGAAATGGCACGTATCAAGCTGACTTCTGCACAATGAAGCGTTTTCTCGTCTTTTGTCAATGGTACACCTTGTTTTCAATCGGTTTATCGTTTTCAAAGTTTCAATGTTTTGTTTAATATCAAATTAGGGTGTGTTCGGTTATATTTGCTGTCATAAATGTTTGGTTGTGTCATCACCACCACCACTACCACTATGTATTTTTACAGTCTCAGCTGATGTACCTTTCTTGTGTATTGTGATGATCTGCCTTAAACAAGTTTACAAAGTGTATCCAAAGTTATGGTGCTGTGGCAAACAGCCTTTATTTCCATCTCCTATTATTGTGAAGTGGAACCTGGTTCAAATAGGTATGAAGGCTTGAATGAATTCTGTATACAAACATAAATGGGTCATTTGTAAACATCAAACTTAGCAACATTTTATGCATGTTTCTTTTTAAATTTTTTATCACTTTAGTCTTATTTATTAATCGATGACTTGTTGATTGCGTTTTAACTCTTATTTTGAATGATTGATCATTCTAAAGTATGTTGTTATAGTATATTTTATAGATGAAATAGCATCGGTCTTGTGTTTTGATAAACTTGAATCAGTAGCTTGCTATTTGGTAAAGCCAGTTATGACAGCAATTTCTACACTTATTTCATTTAGTGATGACAAGCACTAGCTAGATTCATTCATCTGTTTGAGTTTCTTTGATATTTTTGTTTGTTCATGAATAGAATAGTTAGAATTATTCTCACTTAAAACACTCAATAACATGAATTAGACCTCTTGTAATATAGTGATTGAAACTGTTCTGTCTGTTTGCAGGCCTGAAGGTGAGGGCATATGATATTAAAATATAATTTACTAACTTCATTATGGAGAGTCAAGCCACAAGTCAGGGCCTAGAAGAGGGCCCGTCACATCATGCCCGCCGACCTATGAATGCTTTTCTTATATTCTGCAAACGTCATCGCCCCATAGTACGAGAACGCTATCCACATCTTGAAAACAGAGCTGTCACTAAAATTCTTGGAGAATGGTGGGCAAATTTGGAACGAGATGAAAAAGCATCATATACAGAGCTAGCTGCTCAGGTAAATTTGATCTCGGTTCAAAATTATTGTTTCACTACATGAAATTTCAGATGACTGGATTTGTTTTAATGTTGTTTATTTATCTCCCTGATGTTTTTCACAGTACAAAGATGCCTTCTTGAAAGCTCATCCAGATTTCAAATGGTACAAGTTACCTGCACCTCCGTTACGACTTTTGAATACAAGACCTAATAATACTGTGAAGGCTCCAAAGCCATCAACGGGAGTTATCACTCCAGGCAAACTTGCAGGTAACATTTAAAAATTTTTTTGTGTACACTTCTTAGCTGTGGTTCAGCATTCATGTCTTTTTTTTTAATTTTTACTCTTTAGATGAAACTCAACTAGGTGGTCTGAGCAGCTTACTTTCAGCAACCTCATCCTCTATATCTTCAACTCCATCGACTGGTATTGTAGTATCTGAAAGTACTACAACTGGTGGTTCATTAGATTCTCATGCAAGTGCAGTCCCATCTAGTTCCTCACATGATGGGGACAATAATCCTCGAGCGGAGAATTCAGAGACAGTTGAACTACCTGAGCCGGAGTCACTCACAGTTGAAGGCAAATTATCATCTAGTAGCTCAAAGTTTGCTCCATCAGTGGTTACCTCCCTTGATACTCTCACCACAGCCACAATAACTTCTGCAGGTCAACAAACCTCTTTACCTAATGTACCTGCTATTCCTCCAACTCCAAACTTACCAAATTTTCCTATGAAGCCATTGTCTCTCAATATTATTTCTTCTGATTCACCTTCATCGAGTGATGCTCCCTCACTCTTAGTTGACCTCAATGTACCTGCAAGCTCTGTCAAAGATTCTCCTCCAGCTCTTGCATTGTCATCAAAGATTGGTCACCTTCCATCGCCTCCCTCTACACCTCCATCACCACTAACTCCCAACAATCCAAATGTGCCACGGCCTCCTAAAAAAAGATACTTGCAACAAGCTCTTGCATCAATGCATGATGTAAGTATTTTATACCTTGGTCATCCTGGTTTTTGATTGATTTATCATTTATTTACTGACTGACTTGCTTAATTCTTACAGGGTGGTGATGCTGAAAGCCCATCACGCACTGATGATGAAGTGGAAACCAAAACTTTTCAGGCTGATCTCCATTTTAATTTTAACAAACTAGAGCTGGAAAGCCAATCTGACATTACCCTTTCCCAAAGCAGTAAGAAGTCGGAAGAGATTTCCAAAACAGATGATTTGCCGAAGGCTGGGTCTCATGTGAAGTCTGAAGGCATAGAAGATGATAGTAGAGAGACAACATTTCAAACATCACAACAGCAATTGATAGAAAGAGTTGTGGACAGACTGTGTCGTTTTACAGATGTAACTCACTTAAAAGATTCTGAAAACACCACACAGCTTGAAAGGGATGCTTGTGTCAGTACAGAGGTCTTAGATAACAGTCTTTCACCCTCGAAAAGCAATGTAGAGGGTAATAATGGAAGTTCGGAGGGTTCTTGCAAGTTGGATAATTCCCTAGATAAGGACTGTGAGGCTGAAGTCAAGCTGCCTGAAATTCAAGCTGCAGTACAAAATGTTTCAGTGCAGAACAACGAGGTGCCTAGTAGTCTGATTTCTGATGTCCCAAAGCTGGTTGGTACAATTCAAAACCAGTCTGTTAACCAGGTAGTCATTGACTCCTGTAAAGACAAGGAGGATACTTCTGATGAGTTAACCCCAGACGCACTGCCTGATAATAAGGCTAATGAACAATATACTGAGTGTTCATCCACAGAAGGCACATCGCAGGACAATAAGTCCAATGACATTGATAAACCTTTAATAAAAACTGAAAAACAAACTGATTCTATTACTTCTAGCAATATTTCTGAAATACAGGAAATTGTGGGAGTAGTGGATGCAAGTTGCATTGAAAACTGTGACAGCGACGAAGTTGCTGCTGCTGTTGGACTTTTAAGTCTTCCTTTCAAAACCATTGTGAGCCCTACTGAGAGTTTGGAAAGTGGAGAGGAAGACGGTGAACAAGGCACCTCATCGCATATGTTAAATGCTAATTCTGAGGGAAGAAGGAGCTCATCACGTGCTTGTAAAGGTCTAAGATACAGAGAGTTTATGATGGAGGGAGGCCTTACACGTGGCCGCAAAGGTCGAAGAGGAATGTACAAGTAATTTTTTTTTTTCTTATCTACTTGAGTTAAATCGAGTTTTCTTTCCTTTATTATCTATTTAATGATCTTACTTTTGATCTCTTTTCTTTTTCTAGGCAAGAAGATATGATGAACCCTTTTTTGTCTCCTCAAAAAAGTAGAGAACAAAGAGATTTCTACCAGAATTCAACAACTCTTCAGCTTGAAATGTACAAGAAAGGGACTAGGAAAGATCACAATTTGAAGAGAAGATCCGTGTTTCAAGATGTAATGCCTTATGGGAAAATTAGAAAACCGGAATCTCCCATACTTGATGGACCAGATCCAATAACTGGCAATTCCTTCCAACTGCCTGGTTCTGAACAATCGCAATTTTTTTCCAATTTGTTGGGAGACAGTCCACATAATCAGAAACATCATATGGAAGGAATAAGTATTTTCGCTTCCACAGCCATCCCACGGTCACCAATAGAACCAAAAAATAATCTTACTCTTGAACCCTCCAATAACGAATATCCTGGACCAAAAGACACAGCACAAGTAGATGCAAAATTCAACTCTAAGGACTATTCTGGTCAGTCTTCCACTGTTACAGGTGTAGACATTACAGAAACACATGAAATTCCAGCGACCAGACCAATAAAAAGCAAGCCATACAAGATTATTAAGAAGAAGAACTTGATGAAAAAGTCAGGGTATGTGTGAAAAACATCTACTGTATCTATTGGCAGTACTATCTAAGTATAATCCACTTCATGTCAACATTTTTGTTACAGCTTTGACTCAAAGAAGGAGAGTGGGTCATCTGCATTGGTTTTTGATTCTTTGCAAGGCACTCAATCACGGTAAGGAGAAACTGCTGATATTGTATTATACAGTAGTTTTCATCAATGTTCCATTTTTATAATGATTTTTGATAATTTTTTTATTATTTTTAGTGACTTTAACTTAGAGGAGCGAATTGGTGCCCTCCCTGCTCTTAGTTTAGAACAATTTCAACTGAGAAAGAAAGCACGTAAAAAACGTGCAAGCGACAGTAATGCATCTGATCATGATAGAATGAGATCTCATGATTACCTTCCAAAGGTTTCAAGAAAACATCGATCTGTCCATGGAAAGATCTCTTCTTTGAACAATGACATGTCAAAATCTAGTCAAGTTTCTTTGATCAGACAGGGAGAAACAGCTACTGTTCATAATGTCTTTAACGAAACAAATAATAATGATCCCCTTAGTGTTGCAACCAAAAGAATGCATGATTTTGAAGGAAAAGAAGCTGTAAGTTTGCAATCTGAAAAGTTACCCTTTAAGAAGAAAGTGAAAAATGATGCATTACTCGCCAAGAGTAGTGATCTGTGGAATACGGAGATGAGATTATTTGACAGCTCATTGAAACGCAAAAGTGGTACAAAAAAGATGAAGTCTAGTGCAACAGATGGATCTTCTGTTGTGAGACTGCCTAACACGGGTAGCAGCTCTACTAGTCTAGCAGTCACTGTGACTTG
This sequence comes from Frankliniella occidentalis, assembly GCF_000697945.3. Classification (NCBI taxonomy): domain Eukaryota; kingdom Metazoa; phylum Arthropoda; class Insecta; order Thysanoptera; family Thripidae; genus Frankliniella; species Frankliniella occidentalis. Next base: position 890,354 of record NW_026267201.1, read on the forward strand.
CAGTAGTCGATGTGAAGCACATTCGCAAACAATCCCTTCTTCCATCAATAATAACAACATACATAAATCAGACGGTAATAAGCGAATGAAATTTAGTATATTATTAATATAAATATTATCTCTGTAACTTGGCAAGCCTGATAATTTGCATCTTTTCTATAGGCGGTCATGTATCTTTACCTAACTTGGTTGGAAGTCAGAAGAGGAAGGCTCGCAAGCAAAGCATAACCAGACGTACTCCTGGGTCGGAAGCAAGCTTGAAAGGTAAATAAGAATACTGTATGATCTTGTGTTAAAATTTTGTCCATCAGATGGAAATAATTTGTGATGTTTCTCTGAATCAACAGACACTGCAGTGCTCGAACCTTCAGCTATCTGTGGTCTGGCAACTCTTGCTGAGGTTGCAGCTGCCAAAGTACATCTTTAAACCTACAATAACCATTTAAAGGGTACACGACTTTCCTAAAAGTATTTTTATAAGGATGATTGTTTTCTAAGTGATATTTATTATGTCTTTAGTGACATGTACATCCATAGAGATGTAAATTCAAAAACAACTAACTGTTTGTGACTGTTATAATCTGCCTGGACTCCCACATCAAGATTTGCTCAGCATAGAGAAATTTTCAGAAATTCAGGGATGTCTGTGGCAAGTATAAAATTTTATCTATTTTAAAATCACTGTTTTCTATTGAAAGATTTCTTTTATTCAGCAGGAACTGAATTTTGTTAAAAATTTAGAGTAAAACATTTAAATTTCATTTCACTAGAAGGCAATTCTGGAATGTTTTGTTTGTTTTGATTTGTTGTACATAATATATTAAGTAGCATATATGGTTTATTTTCTTGGAAAACCTATGATTAGAATGTTATGTTTTTGATTTAGCAGAATTTAAATATTAAACTATCCATATGGTACCAAAGTCCAAAGCATGTGTCTTTCCAATTGGTACATTTCTTTTTCTTCTCCAATTGCCTCTAAAATGAAAGACTGTCAAAATCAATCAAACATTAATGAAATGTGAGAGTTAAATATGAGATGACCGTAGCTTCTTATTGATGTATTGCTGCTGAATGAGCATACTGTAGAGCATTTTCTTGATGGTATTTTGTTAATAATTCATTCCTTTTCATGCGTACTTCTGATAGAAAGATCTAGGTGCAGGTACGTCTAATACATCTGAACTCACTTGATGCCTTTTGATACTGCCGGTATACATTAAGGGCTACAGTATATCTTTTAATGTCTGGTGCAATTACATGTCTTTACGTTTGATCTGCAACTTATGATAACCAATAGATTTATTAAATGTTGTATTTGATGCATGAGGTCAAACTGTGCATTACCCCCAATTGTAGTAATTTTGCAAAATTCGAAGGACTCTTTCCTTCTAAATAGAAAGGCTGATTAAATTTTAGTGCGGAGAATTAGCATTTCTTTACCTTTTTACAGTTTTCTTACCAGATCAACTTGATGCTCCGGCAATAAGGTCATCAGTAATAATTCGCTATCAATGAATAAATTGTATGCTAATTGAAAGAATGTAAGTGAACTAATGTTGTTGAAAGTTAAATTTTTGTGAAAGCTTTTCTTTCTTCTGACTTACATTTGACTGGTAGCATATGGAATAGAAAACCTATTTTTGCAAAGAACAGATGTTCCTTAACATCTGTGTTTGTTTGTTTGTTTTTTTTTTGTTTTTTTTAATGGTAGCAGATATTGGTGTCAAATGGATCGTCAGTACTTGATATTTCACATGAACGAAATGTTGTTGATATATGCAATTTGTCATTGTGATACTCTTTCTTAGTTCTGCTCTTTCAGTTGCCTCAAAATCTTAGGAATTACTTGTGTTGTATTCTATTTTTAGGCTCTTTAAATCTGTTGTGGCTAGGTTCAATTTGATCATGTAATCGTAAAACTGGAGATACTAACATATCTTTTGTTTGAAATTCTATCAGTTTCAATTTTATTATTAAAGTCTATGTTTTATTTGTGTGTTGTGGC
>NW_026267201.1:898286-899411 GCF_000697945.3 Frankliniella occidentalis
CGGCCCCGCCCCGGCCAAGCCCACCCGTCAGGCCCAACCCGTCAGCCCGTCCTGCCGCGCCGCCGCGCCGCCGCCGCGCCGGGCCGCGAGTTCACTGGTGTACAGGCCGGCAGGCCAGGCCGGCGTCGTCACTCGCCTTCCATCCGCCGCCCCGGGACCGCCTCGCCGCCGCCGCGGGTCCCGCAGTCGTCGCGGCGCGTCGCGTCGTCGCGTTTTGACGGATTCGCGCGAGTGTGGTTCGTGTGGTGTGTGTGAGTGGCAGTTGTCAAACGCGCCGCCGTGTGGGCGTTGTCACGGCCTCGTTGTGCGCGATGAAAAGAAGCCGCGAGTGATGTGATGTGATGTGTGAGAGGCTGTTTGTGAGATGAGCTGTGCGCTTGATGTGTTGTGTCCCGTGCAGTGAAGGCATTTGTGTCAAGTGATCAGAAAGTGTCTTAAGTGTTGTTTAACCAAGGATACGTCAACGCACATTGGATAGCTTGGATAATCTGGAAAAGGTCAGTACAGTAGGCTTATTCTAAACGAGTTGGGCTCGGCTCGATTGACTCGATCGGGCCTTTTAGACATATTATTTCTATGACTACCGGTGTCAAACTTCCCTTTTGTGCTTCGTTCGTCTGAGTTGTAGGGCGCTTCTTTGCGTGTCCTGAGGAATCTCTGGCCAACCTGGAGGGAAGTTTTGTCGGCATCGCCGTGTTGGCAACACTGCCTTGGTGCGGCCCCCTCCCCCTTCCCTCATGTGGACGGGCGGGCGGGCAGACATGCTGGCAGGCAGACAACAGACGGGCGGACGACGCGTTTCATTCATAAGGCTGTGTGCACCCGCACCCAGCGGATGGGGCACCCACGCACCCACGGCTCCGAAGTGCTTTTTCTGACGTGGTATAGAGGAGAGCCCCCCCCCCCCAACGCCCGGGAAAGGAGAGGGGGGCGCCGGAGGAGTAACGCCGCGAGCTGCAGGCGTGCAGAGTCAGTGCAAAATGCACGCGGGTGCATAGTGTGCGGCCAAGTGGTGGACCCCCATGCTGCATCATTAGTCTGGCGCCTGTCCGCGGTCAAAACAAGTGTCGAGCGAAGAGCTTTACTCCGTTTCATCATCGCCAGCCCGCCCCGCCCCGCCCCGCC
>NW_026267201.1:900446-900836 GCF_000697945.3 Frankliniella occidentalis
CCCCGCCCCGCCCGCCTGTACAGTCCTGCAGACACCTTGCGAGCCTTGCGATTCTGGGCGTTCCGAAATAACAGCCTTCCGCCAACGAGCGCCTCCTCATCTCGGAGCGGCCATACGCCGGCCGCGGCCGCGCCTTCCCCGTCGCCTCCCCGTCACCTCCCCATCACTGCCCCGCCGTCGCACTGTCGTCGCGCGCACACCCACGCCGCCGCGTGCCACGAGTGGGGGTGGAGGGGGGGGGGCACAGACATGTTTTTGTTGTGCCGTCGATCCCCGGGCGCCCGGCCACGCCTCGCCAGCCCCGCCCGTACACATAGCCTATTAGTATCACTCCGCCTTCTTGTCTGACTGCCTCGTCGGCGTCGTGCCCCCGTCCTCCTCCCCCCCCCC
>NW_026267201.1:910831-913691 GCF_000697945.3 Frankliniella occidentalis
CCCCACTTCCCCCCGCCTATCTCCTGCTGGCCCCCGCACCCCGCGGTATGCACAACGCCCCGCCACGAGGCGGAATGCCCAACAAAATCTGAAGTAGTATCCGTAGGACCGTACTGGTACGGGGGTTCCACGACACACCTCCAAAAATACGAATTATATCTTCTTCGTCATTGTCGGCCATTGTGGAACTCCATATGCTGGTGATCGTGGCGTGGCGACCAAATTGTTTTGTGCCCCAACATCGCGCACTCCAGACGTCCAGAGCGATGCACTTGTGCATTCACCTCCCCTTCCCCCCTCACTGCTGCGTCGTCCGTCTTTGTCGCCCCCCGCCTCTCACCGGGGGCCACCGTCACGCACGCAGGAAGGGGCGGAGCGCGGCGGGGCGTGGCGGGGCGTGGCGGGGCGTGGCGGGGCGTGGCGGGGCGTGGCGGGGGAGGTCGTGGTTCCCAGGTGTCATGTAGGTGTATGAATATTCCGAGCGTTTGTGACCCGCTGCGCTGTGCTGCGCTCTGCGGCGCTCTGCGCCCGCGTGCTTGGTGCCGGGCGGTTGGCTGCAGTTGTTGCGGGGTGAGGCGCCGCGGGGACTGGGCGGGGTAGGGTCGCGGGTGCTGTGCGGTGGTGTGAGGGGGACCGCGAGGCGCGGGGTGTCGTTGGTATTGCTCTGGAACACGCACAGTCACGCGCGAGGGCTCTGCGCGGGCAAAGGAGCTCCACGGCTCCTGGCTCTGCCTGCGCCCTCCCCGCCGCTCCCTGCGCCATATTGGATCGGCTCTGCCCCGCCGCCGCCGCTTACGCCCCACTCGCTCTGTCGCCCCGCCGCCTCGGATGGGGGAGGAGAGGGAGAGAGGGGAACGGGGTTCGGCAGCGGAAACCACGGTGCGACTCCTTTTCGATTTCACACGGGCAGGTCGCGCGCGGCGTCATTCAAACAACACAAACCCACCGCTCCCTTGTTCTCCCGCCGCCCCGCCGCCCCGCCGCCACCGCCTCGCCTTCAACGCGGCGTGTGTCGGATTTGCGTCGGATTTGCGTCGCGTCGCTGTACAGCGGGGCGCGCGGACCTGGGCGGGGCCCGGATTCTGTCGCACTACACACAAACGCACTCGCGAACTCACTCACTCTGACAAGACCACTAACCCGCTCGCCGTACAAGCGGGCGTTAATTGGCTCAGTATCGTCGCGAGATAAGATAACTTTGAGGCGCATTTTGGAGCCGCGCTCTTTGGCCGTGGGGCGCCCCCGCCTCTTCCTTGGGTAGGTGGGGCAGCTGCAGCTGCTGGCGCGGGCAGGTGTTGTCGAGCCTCCGGGCCGGGCGGGCTTGGACTGAAGGCTGACGATCAGGGTTCGGGTGGGAAAGCTGTCGCAGGGGTCGTGGAGACGAGCCTCTTGTCATCGCCGACCCGTTGAGGTCCCCGACGGCGTCCCCAGGATGACCCTGGAGGTGCAAACGGACACCAGAAATGGCTTCATCCGAGTCTCCAGCAAACCCGAAAACTGTGAGGTACCAAACTCCGATCTAGCTCCGACACGGAATGGAGTCTACAGTAGAAATCCGTCCGTCCGAAAAGCCTCCAGGGTGCCATGGGCTGCGGGCTGCGGGCGGAGGGAAGGCCAAAACGTTCCAAACTTCACAATCGTCCCGAAGAGCGCGCCACCTGTATTCCTCACGCTCCCCTCTCCCGCAACCCGCAACCACCCTCCTTTCCTCGCCCCGCCCCTCGCCCTCGCCTGTCATCTCGTCATGGCAGTACAAGATCCTCACGTCAATCATCAGATTTTAAATATATTTTCGGTATGGAACACTTCGATGGCAATTGGAGCTGTCCTGGCATACTCTTCTTCAATAAGTTTTGCTTCCGTGGAATATTGCATCTTCTTTCGGTAGCCAATAGGTTTTGAGCTGTTATTGCCATAGTCTATCAGCCGTTGAGGTTATGGAGGCACTTCTCCCACGGAAACTTGCATCTCTTTGATCCTGTCTTAAGATGTTGCACAAGTAAGTTTTTACCTGCAGGATAATGCAACTGGTGCCTAGAATTCAAACACTTTGAAAACTTCATGTATTGTTCAAATTGTGTATTGCCCTTCTGCACCTCAGTCCCACCCAGTCTTTGTTATAAAGGGTGCGTGAAGGCAACTTATCCAAGTCCATATTATCTAGTGTAGGTGAGGGTTCTGCAAAACAAAACCCTATGACTGAATCAATTTGTGAAATGTATCGTAAAGTTATTATAGACCAAATAGTTATATGCTCAATTTTAGCTGTGAACTGTTACTCGCTCACATATCCAAATAATATATTATGATATGGCTGATATGATGCAAAGCCAAATAATTCGTTTTACATTTCAAAAGCTTTATTTTAAACTCATTTACTATGTACCATATAAAAGAGATGTCTCTCGCAAATAAACCCTTCAGTATTTTACTAAGTGGCGCCTATGTATTACGGTAGCGCAAAATGTTTGGTGTGTTACTAGTCGGCACCTTGTCATTCAGAGATTTTTCAGAAAGAGACTAAAAGCTCAAGGATAGTAGAGCGAGCTGCAGCTGGCCCATTTGAGATAAATGTAGGTGTGTGAGCTGTGAGGCAGCTGCCAGGCCAGGCCTTTTGCTTGGTGACTATTGATGATAGATAAGTACCCGCAGCTAACTTTCTTCTTTAGCTACGTCGCGAAATCTTATCCTCGACCCTTGTCGAACTTTGTACCCGTTTGTACCACAAGAGCGGTTCCGTTTAATCTCTCGTACCTCCGCTGCTCCTTCCGCCTGCATTCCCCCTTCGCCCCCCCCCCTCCTCCAACCGCTGTCATTCTTTTCTACATTTTCGCCGCGATTGAACCAGAGAGAAAGGCGG
>NW_026267201.1:913741-916838 GCF_000697945.3 Frankliniella occidentalis
CAGATGTTTCCCGTTGTGGCAAGAGAAAACTTTCACAGGTTTTGTTAATTTTGCTCTGCCCTAGTTATTTTGTTAACTGTCTAAAACTAAAATTACTGTTTGCTCTTTACTGTGCGGTTTAGTTATTACATGTTTATATACATTCATACTTTTCACATGTAAGCCTTTGTTTCCTAATTACATGTTATGGAAGTGGCCAGAGTACCTCTGTAGACCCAAAGCCAAAAATAATGGCTTTCAGCGTACTGTACGTGTTTGTTGTTCATTATCATCTGGCCACTTTGGTTTGGACACAGTTTCATCATTTTCTGAAATAAAATTTAATGAGTTCAAAACTAATGAAGCTTGATCAATGCTGCTGTTGTTGTTAGTCATGTTATTTTTGAAAATTCTGTTAGAAACTTGAAAATAATCTATTCTTCCTGCAGTTCCCCCATAGTTGTGTATCATTTCAGCTTCTTGAGAGACAAAAGGACCATATTATGATCGGCTTGCTGTCAGTAGTTTTAAAATATAATCACTATTTTTTGTCGAGTATTTTAGATGTAATGAAATTTTGTGATACTTTCTTAGTCTGAACCTTCTATAGACTTAGGTTCACTCAAATATTGTTGTATTTATCAGAATGATAGAATTACTGCCGGACCTCCTCAAACTGATATTTTAACTTTGTCATGCAGAACTGGTTATAAATTCAGCAATAATTTGCTTTACCATTCCCCCGTCCGCTTATCTAGTGTTTGAAAGCTCTCCGATATCTGTCAGTTGTTTTTTATTTCTTAATCATAGCCATAATATTTTTCTCTTTTATGTTTTTAACTGCTCAATCGAAATTAAGAAAATGCAAAATATTGTGACCAAGATGGAAGCAATTTTAAATGCAAGAGAACCAAATCTGCATGGTTTTTAGCAACAATCTGTTTTTTTGACATTGCTACAATGGGTAAAGCCTACAGTAAGTAATTGGGTTTGTTGAAGTCTAATTTTTTCTTACATGTTTTTCTTAACTTTGCAATGCTTTCTGTTAGCATTTGAATCAACACTTTTTCTCCTGCAAGCTATTTTTGTCATATTATTCTTTACAGATAGTGACAATTTTGGTGTAACTATGTCCAAAAAGTATTCTTTTTTGAGTACATCACAGCGATTTTTTCCCATCTAATTTAATTGTTAATACAAACCAATCAGCGGCTTTTTACGAGTATATTGAGCCTCGATGTACATGTGAGACAATCTCAGCATTTTCCATTAATCAAAAAATAAATGTCAACATACAAGTTCATGGAATGTGGCTGACCTCTTGACTGTGTGCTGCAGCAGGGTTGCAATGTGGGATTGAAATGAATATGTTTGTTAATGTGTATTTTTTCTTAGATACCATATCACAACACCCTAAACTATGATAAATTTGGGGGCATATTTTCTTACCGTTGTTGTGAGTTTGATGATGGCTATCAGTAACTTGTGAGTTAATATTAACCATAAGACTGTGGGGTTTCAGTAGATGCAGGAATGGTGAAATTTTAAGAAGGCATTGGAATTGCGTGTTTTGTATCTGTAGTACTCAAATTTATGCTTTGTTAATTTTATCTAGTTTGTTGGGGGTAGAATGCAATATGTACCTCATATCTATTTTCTTTTTAATGTTTATATAGTATTTAATTTTGACGAAACCGTGAGCCTCTATGAGGGCGCAAATATGGTATAAGATTCAGGTAACACTGGCTTTATTTAGAAAAGGGAGGATGAGAACAGTAGCAAGTACTCAAAGTCCTCACTCTGTTTTAGGTTTAAGTAACTGCATATATCTTGTGCTTTTGAAAATCACTGGATATTGAAGAATAAAAATTTAATTTTTGTTTTGTTTTGGGCAAACATCCATCACCAATTTAACTTTGCAAAAGATGAAAATTGGTTTACAATCCTATGCTGGAGACATTAGTCACCTCAGTGCCTCTTGCCTTTCAACTTTTCAAGCCTCTAGGCCCATGTATATTATTGCTATTTTCTATTTATGTGACTACTAACAGCAATTCTCTTCTTTTTTGTTGCTGTTTTTTGTTGTTGCACATATTGCCAGTAGCTCAGAAGCTTCTCTAGATGTGTCATATTATTTTTCTTGATTATAGGGAAGCTTCAAAATTTTGAGTGTGTGTTTCAGTTTGTTTTAAAGCCAAAATTTAAGTTTTAGTGTCATTATTTTTAGTCAACTGCTTTCAAGAAACAGATATCTGAAAAAGCTGTTTTTTTTCTTGTTCAATTGTTGCTATTTGATAAAGTTTATGTGTGTTTCTGCTACTTCAGCACTCTGTCAAATGACCATGTGTAAATATGTTGTTTTGTCGTGTATGTCAAGTTTATAATTTCATGAAAGTCTCCATAGGTGCCATAATAAGGTCCTACCTTACACTATGTTAGTTTTATGCTACTTTTACATTAGCCGTTGGGGTATGTTATGTTTGTTCTTGTTCATTGAATTTCTGTTAGATGTTAATATTTTGAGTAGAAATTATCATTCTAAATGTTTAGCTGCTGTCACCTCTGCCAAGAGAGTCTATTTCCTAGAGAAAATGTCCACTTCTGTAAAAGCTATGAAATGTCCAATCTTTTGAGGCACAAGTCGTTCTGATAAGTAGTTTGTACTAAAAGATTCTTGAATGAAAACTGAGGGCATCATTGTACAAAAACCTAGTGTGTTACAGGTATAAAAGGTGGTTAGTACTTACCTACAATTTCTCTTGAACAAATGGCCTTTGTCTCTGGATTTGTTCATTGTTCGGGACCATTTTATGGAGGTTTCCGTAGCAAAAATGTTCACACTTTCTTTTTGTATAAAACTTTTAAAATCAAACAAGAAAAACAATTTGTACCAGTAATTATTATACAAATTTATCAGCATTTTAAGGAGTAACATTCTTTTGGATGCTTGTGTGTATTGTGGCTGTATCATGGCTGGTACATGACTGACTTTTCCAACTTTGACATTTGAATCACTTGGCAAAAGTGAAGACTTAATTGTTCTTTACACAAGCATAAAATCTAAATTTGAGTATGTGTATTTTCCCCTCAATTTTGCTTTTTTTGTTGTTATGAATGA
>NW_026267201.1:921203-925872 GCF_000697945.3 Frankliniella occidentalis
CCCTCCTTGGCCCTCCCTTTCACTAATAGCCGGTCGTGGTGAGCTGGGCGTGGCGGTGCGTGGCGCTGCGTGGCGCGAGCCAGAGCAGGCCAACCCGTCCGACACGGACTCGAAATAATTATCTTAATTGTTTGCCGTGTGCCTACTCACCCGCCCGGGAGCGGCAGCGCGGCCGCGGCCCTCCGCGTCTCCTCCGAGCTGACCATCGCGCACCTCGCGCCGCAGGCACTACCGGCCTGGCACCTGCGGCGTTGTCGTCGCCGCCGCCCTACTTCCGATGCAATAAGTTTTTCTTTGTTCCTTTTGGACGGGCTAGCTGCTCGGCGTACTGACCCCCCCCCCCCTTTCCCCTTTTCCCCTCCGCTTAAGTGAGGTCAATGAGTCATCGATCGTCTATCGATTGGTCCCGCGATGCGTGCACCCTGGGCGTGCAGCCGGTGGTGGTGGGGGCCCCGTCTGACCGACCGGGGCCTGATGCTGCTGCAGCCGTTGGCCAGGCCCTCGAGGTACATTGAGGTGAGGCGGCATGCAGGCGCGGTGTGGGGCGGGGGCTCACTGCCGTGTCGGGAGGTCGGGTCATTTGTATGTATTGGCTGTTGTGTTGAGTCGCATTGTGTCGTCGAGACCAAAGTCCAACCCTCCCCGCACGCCTCTGCCCGGCTCGGCTCTGCCCCTCTCCCTGCCTATACTCTAGTCCCGTCACCTCTCCCTTTCCCCGCGCGACGCTCTCTCTCTCTCTCGCGCCCGCGCTCTCGCTCTCTTTCTGTTCCTCTCTCCGTATGACCCCCCAGAGGTCTCCCACTCCCCCCCCCCCCTATCCCTGTTCACGTCACGATGAGCCACGAGAAGAGGCGAGAATGAAGGAATGAGAAAATAAAAAGGAACACCCTGGGCAACCGCGCAGAGGCGGTTGGAGCAGCGGAGGATCGGCCAAGAAGGGTGTTGCCTCGGACTGTACTGTGCTCTGGCCCTGCCCTGCGTTCTCTTACTCCTTACAAATCACGATAGAAGCGGCTCATAATTTACGACCCGGACTGTACAGTCCCCGGCCCGGCCCGCGTTATCGGAGCGCGAGGGTCGCGGACATGCACGCCATGCGCAAACACGGCGCAGCGGGCGCAGCGGGCGCAGCACAACGACGGCCTGATGAGCTTTGAAAACACAACACACTCTTCCAGGAAGCACTGGGCCAGCGTGTGTGTCGGTTGCACTACCCCGCTGTTGCTGCTGAACCCAGGGAGGCATGTTCTTGGTTTTTAGTCAGTCCCCAAGAGACTGTCTCTACCAGAAGGAAAGCCCCCCCCCCTCCCGCTCACCTTTTCTCCTTGCTACGTATCTACAGCTCAGAGCGGGCGTTTGTCTCGGCGTTTGTCATTATGTTTGTAAGGCGCCGTGGTAGGAGTCGCGCTAGGCCAGCCCGCGCACACGCCTGCATCCGGTACAGAATAAAACATTCCCGGTAAAGCTAAAATGCAGAAGAATGTGAGTAAGAAGTAAACGGAAATAGACCACTCCGTTAAGCCGCTATAGAAAAAGAGAAGGAAGAAGCAAAGGTATCGTTAAGGACTGATAGGGCCGATTTGTGAATGATTTGTTGTCCTATAAATATTACATTTGCTAAAAAAAAATCATTTTGAACATGTAAGAGTTGTAAAATGCTGTGTTAAAAGGTCCATTAAATCCATAAAAATATATTTGCTTCTTCTTTCTCTTCTTCTTTTTCGACTCAGCGGAATGGTCTATCGCTACGCTTCTATACGTGGTGACTTTCCTTTTCTTGATGGGGAGTTTGATATGTAACCAGAAATAGGGCCAAATCTCCTGTACTGAATGGGCCTCCTTTGCATAATGAAAACTACAACGTCGAGCCTTCGAACAATTGCACCTCTCGGTGTGGGAACACACACGGTATATATGGTCTCGTGGTGCATCCCCCCGTCTTCTTCCGGTGATCAGCCGCTGCAGGACGGGAAGGGTGAGCGGCGAGGGGTGCTGCAGTGGGCGGGGGGTCAAAGGGCAGCCCGGGTCCGCCGCGAGGAATGCGTGGACGGTGTTTACGTTGAAGGAACTCCCCGGCCCTTTGAGCAGCGCGTTGTTGACAAGTGGCTCGCACGCGGAGAGAAGCTCTCCCTCTCCGACCTCACGACTCGCAGTTTGGGCCTAGTAGCGCAGCAGCAGTTGGGCCCCAGGGATTTAGACCACTATAATGTATTTAGGGGACCTTCGCTATGACGGTGCATAGCGTTTGGAGCTCTCCCCCTCTTCTCCGAACTCTCACTACCGCGCATGTTTCTATTTATTTTTATTTGGCGATGCCGTCCGCCGTGTCTCTGTCACTTGTCGCTCCAATTGTTCCATACGCTGTAAACCGATACCCCCGACACCTCGTTAAGGTATCACGTGTCTCTCAACCTGTTTGTGTAAACATTTTCCAACGGGCAACTCGTGAACTGCCGGGTCCGTCTCGACCCCCTGGACGACGGCGGCAGGACGGGGTGCATGCGTCTTGTTGTCGCTTACTTTTATTTCACATTTAACCTTCTGCTTTCGCTGCTGTTGTTTGTTGGGCACACCCTATCTGCCAGGTGAAGTTTGATCTCCAAGTTGTTGGGTTACCCCGCCCCCTCCCCCCTCACCACTTTGCCAATCAAACCGCCTCGTGTACGGCAGTCATATCTAATTGCTCGGTCTGCACGCAATGGCTGCGGCGGCGGCAGGCGGCAGGGAGTTGTCGGTGGCGCTCTCTTTCTCGTGTTGCTGCGCCCGGCTGCGCCCCTGGGCATCGCCCTCGGCCCGACTCTGCTACGCCGCCGGCCTGAAGGACAGGCTGCTGCTGCAGCCACCGCCGCCGCTGTAGTGGCGACCAGAACGCGATCAAGGCCGATCTGTGCTCACGGCTGTGATATAGGTCCACCACGGCGCAACAAGTGAGTGCCGGCCGTGAGGCGTCGCGTCGGCCGTCGGCCCGGGCCGGGCCCACCGACAGCTCGACCTCCTGGTCTAGCAATATCACGAACTCCACACTGGAATAAAAACGCGGGCGCCGCCGCCGCCGCGCGTACCTACCTGACTGTGAGGCCATCCCCGAAAGTCATGTCACTTGCGCCGCGTTCCCTAAAGCGAACTAAGAAAGGCGCTGTACCCCCCAGGGCGACAGTCGGGCGGAATGCATCGCGACTTTGCGCCGCGCGGATCGACGTAAACTCAAACTTTCAAGCACCACTTAGTTACTACCTTGGAGTCAATAACGTTGACTGACGGTGAATGCAAAAACCTCAATAATTAACAAACTAACCTAATAATTAGAAAAAATGTATTGGCATGGGTCCCATAATGTTGTTATCTATTTGTTGGCTCAACAAAAAGTGTATTGTGCTCAAATCTTGTCGCTTTTGAATCCTCATGAATGGGTCATCGTTGCTGAAAATTAAACGAGATTTAATTTAATGACTTCTTATAAAAGAGCGTGGGTACGGTACCATGCACCACGATGATGGGTTTTGTTTGCTGGGAAGTCGTCGCGCGGAGACATGCAAGATTTGAACAACGCGCTGGGCTTTCGGCCATACCCGGCGGCGCGCACGCTGCGCAGAACAACTGCGCTTTATCCCGCTATTCTCGTCGTCTTCAAATCGTTTGCCCCATTTCCGACGACTGTTCTGTCCTGCCCCCGCCGCGACGCCTTCGCCGTCGCCCGCCGCGTCGTGGCGCCCGCGGGCGGCGGAAAGTCCCCGCGGGGGATGCGAGGCGAAGAGCGGCAGTGGCGGCGGCGGCGCGGCGGCGGCAGCAGCGGCTCCCCTCGGCGCCAAACGAAACGAACCGCCGGGGCCGTTTTGATTTGGTCGTGAGGACCCACCAGCAGAGCGCCCTGGGCGAACACGAAACCGACTGAAACGCGAACACTCGGTAAACTCTCGTTAGGTGGCTGGCACGCCGCCGTCGGCGCGGCCCGGCTCGGCGCTGCCGTGCCCCGCCTTGCGAGATGAATGTGGTGCACGGGCTGCCGCGTGCTGACGTCACGGGGCCGGACCGGATACCGGACCACGCCTCCTCCGCCGTCCCGCAGCCTCCAGTCTCGAAAATCTCCAGCAGCAGCAGCAGCAGCCGCAGCTCTCCAGCCTCCGCAGAGCAGCGCCGCCGCCGCCGCCGCCGTTGCTCGTTGTCAGTCTGCATATGAGCGCCCATCCGTCAGCCCCCCGCGCAGCAGCAGCAGCAAAGTGTATAGGATCCGGCAACCTTCGGCGGCCACGCCTCGCAGCTGTATGGACCAGCGCGTGGTGTGAATGCCAGTCCAGGCCGCGCAGCAGCGGCAGCAGCAGCGGCAGCCAGCAGGGGAATCTGGGGATTATTTGTTTTGTTTTTTTGGTTTCTCTTGCAATGTCTGCGCCTGCTGGGCATAGCTCTCGCATATATGCCCCGCACGAGAAGAGAAACAGCTGAGCAGATGTGCGCAACCGAGCAACGAATCTGTAGATTCTGTTAACTGCCGCTTAATAAGTGTAATAATGTTTACACATACTCAACTTTTCTAAAAGTCTTAGGTAAGGCCCAAGGAAAATTTGAAGAGTTGTAACGAATCATAAGTAAGTTTCGCGAAGTTTTTATAAATAAGGACCATCACATAGTACGGTAATATTTATCAAATAAAAATATTTGCCAGGAGTTATAG
>NW_026267201.1:931392-933467 GCF_000697945.3 Frankliniella occidentalis
CCCCTCCCATCGCCCTTTTGTTAGCTTGCCGCTATGAAAAGGCTCCACCAGCCCAACCACCACCACCATCACCACCAGCCGGCTGGCTGGCCGCCGGTCACTTGACAGGCGGGGAAAGGTCTAATGGGCGCGTTCCCCCGGTTAGTTAGTGAAATAATTATTTAGACGGATTAGCGCCACGCTCACGCTCTCCCCTTTTCGCCTCCACCCTTTCCCCCCTTGTTTCCTCAGCCGCGGGCGCACACCTCACTGTTTGGTGAAAAAACAAAATTATGTAATTTGGGCGGCGCGGAACTTTTCCGCGGCGCGTCGCGGATGCTGCGTCCTGCGTCCGTCCGTCCCCGCTGTTCGTCCCCCTAACCCCTTCGGCCCAGGGGGTTGTGGTGGGGGCCGGTGGACCTATTTCTAGCGGGTCCGAGCCGACCTTAAGTCGCAGCCCCGCCCCCTTCCCGTCCCCCTTACCCCGCGGCGTCGCTGCCACCGATGAGGTGCGAGAGAATTGAGTGCAGCAGACGCATTGCGTGTGGCGTCTCATTCACTGCAGCGCGAGCTGCAAGAAAAGCGACTTTCATTCGAGGCGTCTGTAAACGACTTGGTTAGGATGCTTTTAAGGTTGAATCCATTTTTGTGCACGCGGTTGCATGTGAGTTTATCGGACTACTGCCGCATGTGAAAGTTATTGTTGCACCAAGAAAAATGCTTCCAATGAATTAACGGAGGGTACCTTTGGACGCTTTGGGTCAATGGCAATTTAATCAATGGAAACTGTGATAAAATTGTAGGCTACTTCAAAGGGTTCTTCTTTTCCCACAGGAACTTTACAATCAATGCAATTCTATGGAGTTAAGGAAAGAATTCCATCATATTTTCATGTTATGAAATCGAAATCAACTGCAATTTTTTTTCTCTCGGTGTGGTGTTTGAGTCTAACGAGCGCTCCCTTTGGTTTGCAGGATGGACCGGTCGGTGCCGCCCTGAGGGCCTCGCCCCGAGGCCCCGCCGCCGAGGCCCTGCCCGTGGCCATGGTAGTGGCCGGCGCTTCCGCCATGGGCCCCCTGGCCCTCGCCCTGGCCGGACCACCACCGGGCCCGCTCGGCCTCGGCGCTACCTGATAGTCTGCTTGGCCTCGCGGCCAGGCCTCGGCCAGCGCTCTGGCTACCTCGGCCCCGCCACCACCCGGCCACGGCCTAGGCCACGGCCTCGGATCTCCCCCAGCCATGGGTAAGTACTGGAGAGCCATTAGTGACTGGAGTTGTCTCAATGTGATTGTGACGTCACACATTGTTTGAAAAGCAGTGGTAGTTTTATTTTTCTATGTGGCTGTACCTATCGCAACGCAGTAGCTCTGTTCGCACCGCAAACTGCTCCGCCATGTCAACTTACACTAACTTAAAATTGGAGCTCAACCGAGAGACATACATAGTTTTCCTTTGCTATATTACAGAAATACGTTATGTCAAGTCTGAGTAGGTTACGCCCAGAGATAAAAATTCTGTTTTGTAATCATCTGCGGTCCATATTTTCACGCAGCAGCAGCTAACAAACATAGAGCAACCATTGTGCTATGCTCTACTCACCCCCCTTCATCATCCTTTATGGTCCTGGGCCGTCACAAGACAAGACTAGCAGTATACGTAGTCAGATCCCCCCCCCCTCTTCCCCTTTTCTCTCTCGCTCTCTCTCCTGACACCTTCCCACCGCGGCGTCGCGGCGTGTCAGTCAGTTTACCCCGTGTCCCGACTTGAAGACTTATTACGCCACACAGGCGTATACCTCCGCGATACGTATACATGTGGAAAAGAAAACGGCGAAGGCGAAAGCGAGTTTCAGAAATGGGGGAGGACGGCGTAGGAAGCCGCGGGTCGCGGGGGGAGAGGGTCGTGGCGGGGGGAAGGCTCTGTCAATCACATACGGGAGCCCTGCCCCGCTGCTGCAGCGGAAATCAGCTCCGTCCTAAAAGCTCGCGCCACCACCACCACCACGCCAGGCGGACGCGTTTTGGTCGATCAGAAATGTTTCAACCTTAATGTCGAAAATGTCGGCCTTGCCAGGGCCCGGGGTAAGGAGGGTGGGGG
>NW_026267201.1:933517-935583 GCF_000697945.3 Frankliniella occidentalis
AAGTTTTCTAATCATATGACGCATATTGTAAATAAAGTAAAGTACATTTATTTTTATCACACTTTTATTTCAGCGTAGAGGGGTGTAGAGCCCCATCCCTTGTCCGCCATCTGTGGCTTTGTCACTTGTTCGCTGCCCTACTGCTCTTAAGTTTGATAAGTATGTATCTGATTAAGATGACATGGTGGCTGCTGCATGATGACCTTTACATTTTTTTATTTCCTTCTTTCCTATTCATTCCTCTTATTTTCTTTTAGTTATCTTCTCTTGTTGTTTCCATATTCCATTTTCTGACAACTCAGTGCAGATGGTCAGTAAGGAAGATTTGACAGGCGACCACAACCATCAGCTGCCGCAGGAACGTACAGGGTGTAACTGTGAATACGCAGCAGTGTTGCGGGTTTGCCTACTCCTTACACCCGTAAGGGGCCATAGCCCCTTCGGCCATATTGAGTATGCAAACCCGCAATACTGCTGCGTATTCACAGTTAGACCCAGTACGCAAGGTACGGACCACCATTTGCTATCTCCCTCAGATGCTGTAGTACACTACCAATATGTAAACAACGCGTGAGTGAGTATGTGCGTGAGGAATTTGGGGAGGGGGGGGGGTGTCCCCGTCACCTATGTCCGTGAAGAGGTCTACATCATCGCCTGGCTCGTCGCCTGGTGTGCCTGTCCCGTGGGAGCGTTCGAGGGTCCGGATGTACGAGTTTGTGGTAGACCCGTGCGTGCGTGTATCCCAATCGCACCTGTCGCTTTTACGACTACCGTGACTGGCAGTGGTAAAACAAACAGACTGACCTCTGCACCAAGACCTTAAGAGTGGTCGGCCTCACTCAGTATCGCTCATACACAGAGCCGAAGGTCGACCCCGAGGCCAGAGGAGAGGCTTCAGTCGGTCTGTTGTTGACTTCGGCGGCCTTCACAGACGCTTTCCGTCTTTCTGCAAAGAAGCTCGCGGTCGCGGACGCCTGCCAGCAAGTATTGTAAGCAAGGACGCCAACATCTCTTAGAGCTCAGACATCTTGAGAGTGCGAGAGAAAAGCGACCGGAACGGGAATGGAGCTGGCACGTTAGTGGCCAAGTCCACACCAGCAGGACGACGGCCAGGGCCAGGACTCTGGCCGGGGATATTATGGTGATGTGCGTGAGATCATCGACCCTAGTTGACAGAAGGGCCGGGAGGGGCTTGGAGCCGCCCCAACGCCTTCCGGGAGACTGGCGCTAGCCCGGCGCCACAGGGGGCGTCAAGCAGTCATGCCTAGCCTGGGGCTAGCACGAGCAGCCAGGTCGCCGACGACGGACGGAGCGATGGGCGCCATGCCACTCCGCCGAGCGATCCGGGCAGAGGAGCGCGGGGCGGGGCCCCGGGTCCATCCGTGCGTGCCACGGGACGGGACGGGGCCCCCTGCTGCTGCTGCTGCTGTGGCCCCACTCCTCGCAGGGGCAGCGGCTGCGGCGGCAGCAGCAGCTGCAGCAGGCAGCCCATCAGCTGCAGCCGGCCGGCCGGGCCGGTGCAGTGCGGTGCAGCAGCAGTGAGCCCGCGCGGCTGAGTGCGTTCGGATGTACGCCTGTGGTCGGGACGGGCGCGACGAGACGCGACGCAGCGCCAGGACCCATCTGCGGGGCTGAGGTGATCGCGGTGATCGTCGCTGCCGCCGCCGTCGACCCGACGATTCGCCCTGGAGCCTGTCTGAGCCCAGGCAGGAGGCGGCGCTCCCGCCCGTGCCCGTCCCCGGTGTGCCGGTGGACGCAGAAGGACCTCGGCCGGCTGTCCGTCTGTCCGCCGGTCCGGCCGGCACCCGCCCGCCCCGCCCGGGGCCCCAGGCCGGCCTGGGTGCTGCTGAGCCTGCCTGCCCGGCGCGGCCTGCCCTGCCCCCGCGCTCTGCCCCAACCCAGATGCCCTGCAGTCACCCGTAGTGGCCAGGCAGGCAGCACCAGGCAGCCCAGCCGGCCCGCCTGGCAGTCCGGTACCACTCGCCGCAGCGAGTGTCCGTCCGTCCCGAGGCAGAGGCCGTACCGCCTGAAGGCCCGGCCCGCCCCGGCCCCGCCCCGGCCCCGCC
>NW_026267201.1:935633-937744 GCF_000697945.3 Frankliniella occidentalis
GGGGGGAGGAGAGCACAGGGATGTGGGTGGGTAGCTGGATGGCTATATGGCGGACTTGCACAATGACGAGCAAACGAGGGATGTGGGTGGAAAAAAAAGGACACAGCAAACAAACATGACACAGAGAGACGACCACCAATACGGCGCTTGATTAAAAACATGTGAGAGAATCGAAGGGGCGGTGCTGGGCGACAGGATAAACACGTGATGCGAATCAATGCCATTATTCAGCAGGGCCTTTTTTTGCGCGATAGCGTTTCGTTTCGATGTGTTTCAAATGTAGATGTCGTCGGCGGCCGAGGGATAAAGGGAGAAGTGGAGGAAAGAGGGGGGGGGGGGGGTCTCTGGTCCCCCTGCGTCGTAAAACCTACCCAAGTTTTCTTACTTCACCCGACTTCACCGTCCTGCTTCTGCGCAGAAATAATCGTCGGCTGAGTCCGGAGCCGTCGGCACGCTCTGGTATCGACGTGTCGCCCAGTTCCTCCCCCGTCCAAGTCCGACCACCCTCATCCCCCACCCCCCGCGCACCTGGCGCCCTACTGCTTCTCGCTATTCTCCGGCCAGGCCGCACAAGTTACGAGAGGAGACTCAAAAAATCTCATTAATTTTCCTGTGTTATCTGCGTTATATTTTTTATTTCTTTTCAATCTCCCCCCCCCCCTTCTTGCTCCCATCCGACGTCTTGTGATCGTGTCTCTATTCATCTCGCTCGTTCTCCGGGTCTCCGCCCACGCTCCTGGCTTGTCGCCTCTCTCTTTCTCTCTCTCTCTCTCTCTCTCTCTCTCCTCGTCCCCACACTTCCGCAGATGGGCGATCTTTGGCCGATTAGAAGGCAGGATGTACGAGGCTGGACTCGACGATCGGATGCACGTCGATCTTCTCCAGGAGACTGGTCGCGCGGCCTCTTTCCTAGGAGGTGATTTAATCTCTGAATTAAATTCGTGAACTCTCGTCCGGATTAGTCAACTAATTAGTGTCGAGTCACTCAAAATATGAGGACAGAACAGGTCTGATTCCTGTTTTCCTGGAAGTCTTGTCCCACCAAGTTGAACATGGCCCACGTGGACAGGGTGAATCAATCAGCTGACAACCGAACCCACGTGGACAGGGTGAATCAATCAGCTGACAACCGAACACTCTAGATACGTCTCTGGCAGGTGCCGGGCCGCGGGGCTCGCGGACGACTATGGACGGCGCACTCTTTGGCGTCACGTCGTCGGCGACCTTGGCGGTCCTGCTTCTCTAGGAACGGCTCGAGGATCACCGGGCTCCAGAGGGGGTCCAGAGACTCGCCCGGTTATTCCACAACGACGAACGCCAAGAATTCGATTCGGCCCATTGCCCTGGTCGGGCCGGGGCAGCCGAAGCGGGATTCCGCACCCCCCCTCCCTTCCATGCCCTCTTCATCTCCCCCCCCCCCTTTTCTCTCTTTCTCCGTCCCGCGTGTCTCAGGGCGTCGACTTGACTGGGACGTAGATTTCCAAATCGCATAGACGGCTCACGATAAGCCCGTTTGAATACGCAGCGGAGCGGCACAGCTGCTGTAAGACAAGCTTCGCCCCCGCGCCCGCGCCCGCACCCGCACCCCTCCGCCTCCCCGTCCCGGTCCTCACGGCCACGTCCTGGGGGAGGAAACGTCCTCAGCACCTGAGCGATGAGCGGGAGGCGAGGCAGCAGACTTTCCGGCGAAGTGGAAGCAATTCCCTGCATACCAGCGCCATGCCGCGCCTCGCCACGCCGCCCACGCCACGCCACGCCACGCCACGCCACGCCACGCCGCGCGGAAGGAGGGTAGAGAAACGACTGACTACGCCCGGGGAAAGGAGGGATGGAGGGGACGGCCGGCCGGAGGGTGGCGACTCATCCCGCATCACGAATTCGAGAGAAATATTTTTTCATGGAAAGTTGTCGCAAACCAAATCGGGTCGTATGTTGGGCGGAGAGTTCGTTTACTGACTCTCCCCCTCCACCCCTTCTTTTCCCCCTCTCTCTCCTCTCTCAGTAGCCACTTCCTGGACCGCCAGCCGGCTCGTCGCGGGCCCGCGCGGGGTGTGGGATGCGGGCAGCAGGAGGCGCGGCGCGGCGCGGCGGGGCGATGTGGGGCGGGGGCG
>NW_026267201.1:939839-942586 GCF_000697945.3 Frankliniella occidentalis
GCCGCCGTGCTGCCGCCGTGCTGCCGCCGTGCTCCCGCCGCTGCTGGCGCCCGCGTGTGCTCCACTCCACTCGACGCACGGCTCGCGCGCGAACTTCTCCCGTTGGAGAGCGCGGGCCGAGGGGGAGTCAAACTCACACGAACACTCACACACATACATACATTCACACACGCACATGAGGGAGCAGGGCGAGAGGGGAGGGGAGGGTAACGCGGTGGAACCAGAATTTACAAGGCAAAATGATGACGCCTCGCCCGAGCTGCAGATTACCATGATGGAGTTCTTTTCTCGTTGACTTTCCCTCCCCTCGCCCGCCACCACCCTTCACTCCCCTTTCACCTGCGATATCCCCGATGCATCGGCCCCGGTTCCTAGCTATATACCGAATAACGAAACGAACCGGTTCGAACCGGGCGGGACTGAACCGGATGGCTCTCCTCGAAGGCGACGACGACGAGATCACAGGAGGATCGGGATGCCAGTGCCGCAGTGTCGCTGTCGCCGCCGCGGCCGCCCGGCGAAAAAATAAAAATAAAGGAGGCAAACGGGACGAGAGGTTCGGATTGACTTACTGAGGCAGTTCGACGACCGCATACGGGTAGGAATGTTTTGTTTGTGTCGTCGCTGCGCCCGTCCAAGATGGCCGCCGTCGAGGCTGTGGTCGCGCTCATCGGCGTGGAGACGCGGGGCCGGCGCGGCGCTCTCCTCGGCTGCTCTGTAGCGGCTGCGCGACAATGTATTTCGCCCGAGTTGAACAAGACGTCTCGTCTCTCCTCGCCAGGGCGTGTCGGCGGTGACGGCCCTCCTCAGCCCCCCCGGGGGCCGCGGCCCAGGTGGAGCAGGCAGACGGAGAGCTTGGCCCTGCCCCGCCCACACCCGCCCCTCCCCGCCTTCCTCCTCCCCCTCCTCCTCCTCCTCCTCCTCCTCCTCTTGCGTCCGCTCCGTACCTTTGCTTATTAAAATATTGAGCCGGCAACAAACGGATGCAAATTGGACGAGCACTAAGGCGTCCTACCACTCGCCTTCCGTCGCTTGTCCCTCCCCCCTCTCTCCCTCTCCCGTCCCTCTCACTCCCCGTGTCCTTATTCGTCCTCTTCCCATCCATTTCGACCCCCCCCCCCCCCCCCCTCTCTCTCTTCCGTGCCCGCTCGCCGCCCTGCTAGTTGAAGCGCGTCCGCGGGATGTCAACTCCCCAACAAAGCTGCTCTCCCGCCCGCGCGGGTACCAACACCAACCAACCTTGTGCTCGCCGCCGCGCCCCGTCTTCGTAACCCCGCACGGTAGAAACAATGTCCCATTTTTTTTTTCAGGAAAAAGAGAGAACTTTGAGGAACTCCCATGGAAGAGTCCTCCGATGTCGCCTCAGATTTTGAGGAATATTCTCAAAAAATGAGGAAAAATCGCATTCCTTGAGGAGACTCCCTCGAAATCTGAGGAGTTCTTGTCAAACTAGGGGAGTTCCTCAAAGTTTTTCATTTTCCCTTAAAAAATGAGACATTGTTTTTACCGTGCGTGTTGCCCCCTCTCGTATCGCAACATCAATGTTTTAGCTATCGCTCGGACTTTTGCAGCGAAATGGTCGGCGTCGCGGGGCGTCGTTCGAAGCACCTCGACCATACCGATACAAACTGCTGCTGCAAAAATAAAAATAAAATCGCAGAGTGGAGAGAAAGAGAGAAGAGACGGTTGATGCTGCTGGGGAGCAGCAGCGCGCACGTGCGGTGGAATTTAATCCAAAATGAGTCCTGAGGGTGGGGGTTGAGGAGGGGGAGGGAGGGGGGTGGGCGCCCGGCCGGCGCCTCTCGCCTGCCACTCCCGGCTAACCACTGATTTGCATAGCCGCGACAGCTTATTTACCGCGAAATATAAAATGAAATAAAAAGATGGGTCGGTCGAAAAACTCCGTGCTGGTCTGGCCTGGCGGTGGGGGCCCGGGGCCCGGGGTAGGCCGACCCGTGCGGCTGGCCCGCGTTGCGGTTGCCTACCCAGCGAGGCGCCCTGCCGGTATAGAGCTGCCGCTCGGTCTGGACGGGGCGTGGGCTGGCGTGGCCGGTGCGGCCGGGACTGCGCTTGGGCGATAAGGTCGAGGTGCGGTGCGGGTCTGTATGCACCGCACGCCGCGTGCTAGTGCTGCTGCAGCGCAAAGTCAGTACGGAGCGGCGGTGCGCGGAGGCGTCGTTTCACACCGTTTCACTCACTAACTGCCCACTGACCGCCGTCTTATACGCGCTTCGCAGCGTTATCGTCGGGTAACCTAATGGAGCTAATGGACGCGTAGCTCTGCACGTTCTTCTTTGCTTTCTTAAAAGTAGTCGGCAAAAGTAGTCCCCCGATTGCGGTTATTTACTTTTCGCGTGGGCAGCAATAGTCGCCCACCTTATTTGACATTAATAAATGTTGTAGCAATTTTTAACATTTTAATAATGTTATGTTCTTTTATAATTTCTGTTTTACTTCAACTTTACTTCAAGCACCGCGTCAGTATCTTCTTGTGTGACATCCACACACTTGTTTGTTTTTTGTGGATCCTCCTGGATGGTGTTTGTTGGAGAATCAGGGAGCAGCTCCCTTCCTGTAACGCACTGCTCGTGAGGATCGTCGTGAGGAGGTGGTGGGGCGCTCCTTCTGCGACGCTTACCAGTCACACACCTGTGCCCCCCCCCTATTCATCTCGCTCGTTCTCCGGGTCTCCGCCCACGCTCCTGGCTTGTCGCCTCTCTCTTTCTCTCTCTCTCTCTCTCTCTCTC
>NW_026267201.1:943046-944453 GCF_000697945.3 Frankliniella occidentalis
AGGGGGGGGGGGGGTCCCTGTCTGCCTACTGTCTGCCTCCACGCCTGTCCTTTGCTTTCCCTCGGATCTCGTGTCTCGTCCCTCACCAAGTGCGAGAGAGAGAGAGAGAGAGAGAGAGAGAGAGAAAGGGGGGGGGGGGGGGGGGGGGTGTTTCACGGATGACTTGACTTGGTTTTGATTTATTCCGATATCTTTTAAAGGGGATTCTCATTGGCCTCCGCGCCGTGGAACAGACGGCAGCCTTAGCCGAGGTCGCCTGGTGCCGCCGCCCGCACTTGGAAAAGGAATTTATCCCCACAAGCAAATCTGCGCGCCGCAAATGAATAAATACATTTCCAAAAAGTCGAAAACTTTAAAGGAGTCGTTGCGAGAAAATGTATGACCTGACGACACGAGGGCAACTATTCCGGGGAATGTCGTCCTCAATGTGCTGAGAAATCCGTGAAGCAAGTGTATTACTTGAATCAAATTCAATGTCACTGTGAGAAAAACTGCCGGCAAAATACAATGTGCTGGTGTGATTGTTTCCCTTCGGCACATAATAGATCCCCAGAGAACATTGTCGGGTTTCGGAGTACAAATGTCTCGGAGTCGGGTGTCGGCGCGGTGGAGGCGGCTTTGATTGTTCTCGCAGACTGCGGTGTGCCTTTGCCCGCTGTGGAATTCCTCTCTCCTCCTGGATTCCGTCGGCACCGGCGTATATATATACTGCGATTGCATGAGTGGCACGCGGAGCAGCGAACGCGGCGGGTCGCCGTGGGCGAGACGTCGTCGTCGTGGGCGCGCGGGGTCGTGGACGAGGGGAGGGGCTCGGGCTCCATACCGTACGTGCCCCTCCAGGCGCCGGCCTCGAGGACGCCACCGCCGGGATTGTCGGCCCACAATAATTATTGCGCTGGCCTCATTTTTCACATGATTTCATTGAAAAGTTGGGGTATGCATTTTGTTGTGGAGCAGTGCCTCGCGGTGCCTGCCTGCGGCGGTATGGTGGCTCCGCCGTGCCTCTGGGCGGGCGCCTTGCGGGCGCGCGCGTGCGTGCACCGCCAGCGATCAGGAGGATGACATTCCTTGCCCCCGCGTCCTTTGCCTCCCCCCTTTCCCCGGGCTTGTACACGGTGGATCGCGGCCGTGCGCTGCTGGTTCAGCGTTCCCCGCCCGCCCACGCCCATGCTCCTCTGCCTACCCCACCGCGCGCTGCGCCGGCCTTCAGGTCGCTCCTCATCGCCTCCTCTTCTTGAAAGTTATCCCCCCCCCCCACCTCTGCCTCTGCTGCCTCCTAGGAGGCCCCGCCGCCCGGCAAGCCTCTCTCATCAGGTATTCCGTCAGAACAACCCCCGTGATTATGAGCTGCTGCCGGACCTCCCGGACGGCAAGGTGTTATAAGGGATGTCATTCCCCCCCCTCCCA
>NW_026267201.1:949678-952007 GCF_000697945.3 Frankliniella occidentalis
CTCCCACCCTTCACCCCCTTACCTAATAATGTTCCGGGACGACCCTATTTCACAACCTTGCGACTTTGGCCGGTTCCCAGGCTACGGGGGCTATGCCCTCCTCGTCTTTACAGGGGCGGGGAAATGCCACTTTAGTTTGAGGCGCCAGCAACACCGCGCCGCGCCGCGCCCCGCCCGCCCCGCCCGGTGCCAGGTGCCGCGAGACAGGCCATTTATTTTTCCCATTTTACTCAATCACCGGCCTGCCGCTCTTTGTTAGGGTGTAATTATAACGGCGCCCCATCGTTTAGAGACTCGCGCGGCCCGACCCTGACGCGCTGTTTTGGTAGCCCAATCTACCTCAGTAACTTTAAGGAATATGGTGGTTCAGTGTGGAATTATAGAGATGGATATGGTACCACAGGTTTATTACGAGCTTGCCCTATCGGTTCACACAGACACTCTGTACAGATGAGCAGGCCTACCTTTGATGTGATACGGAGCAAACGGTGATCTGACCCAGGCTGGAGCTTGCCGACGACTGACGATACAGCGCCCCGGGAGAGACCGGCTCGGCCCAGGGCTGCAGAGCCGCCCTGGCCTTATCAGCCCTCCCCGAGATGCACTCGCCAGCCATCGAACTAGCCTCAGAACAGGGGTGCCTAGCTAAACTAATAGGGCTCGTCCACGCTGGGCGCATAAGGCGCGAAAATATAAAAGGGAGGGGACCTCGCGTCGTGCTCCACGACATTAACGGCCTCCAAAAAAATTCTCGACCCCGAGAATAAAGGGATCAGAAGTCAATTAAAAAAGGTTAACATTTCAATAATCAAAATAATTGAAGCTAAGTTAAATACAATTTTAGAATCAAAAGCAAAAATAAAAGCGCGGACGACCCCCAAAAAATGACAAGTGAAGAAAAACAAAACTGAACTAATCTGACTAACAGAATACGCGGAAGAATCTTGAGGCGCAGATTGCAAAAAAAGGGTGAGTAAAAGTCCCTAAAGAGTGTCTGAGTGGCAACCGGATACAAGTGAATCTAATTAAAAACTAGAGCAGACTACCGCCTAATTAAAACGCAAAGCAACCAATACGCACAACAGGTAAAAAAAAATTGAACTTAAGAACAAAAAGTTAACGAGAAAAAAAAATGAGTAAAATAAATTGGAAGGTTAAGCAAAAAGACGAATACAACCATTATTGAATGAACAATTAATCAAAGGTTATGATAAAATGTAAATGACTTGAAAAGTGCGAGAAAATACATTCAGAAGTTAAACTACAATTAAACGTAATTGGTGCATTAGAAGAAAAAAAAAAGTGAAACACGACTAACTAAACAACACACACAAGCATACCTCGCAAGAAATCTTTTTATTGTGTGCCTATACTGCTACGAAAATACCAGCCACATTTTACTTTAGTACATTGTACAACAAATAGCAGAACTAAAATGTAATCAAAGCAGGAAAAAAAATTAACTAGAAAGCTACACACAGATGTTACTGAATGAACACAGTTGGAAAAAACGAGAAAAAAAACAACATATAGAAATGAATATTTAGGTTAACTAAAAGATTGTGAAAGGAAAACTGACATAAGACTAAAAAAAAGAACTGATATAGATATACCCTCAGTGCAAAACTTCTAACGGGAATCAAAATAAACAGCAAATGGCAACTAATAGAACAGATGGATAAAAAAAATTACACACAGAAAATTGAATTATACTAATAAATCCGATTGTACGAGGAACGCAAAGAAAAAGGAACTATTTACAGAAAATGGTGACGTCTCACCGAAGAAGGAAAGAAAAAGAATATATACAATTGTGCGTATGCAGCACGACACGGTCCCAACGGAACACACCGGTGGGCCAGCACTGGCGAGGCAAGCTCACCAGCAGAGCCGAACACTGACTTTAAGACTGACGTCACAGTGCCGGTCTCCGATCAGTCACATGTCTTCACGATTGATCTGACCGCTGGACTTCCCTCGATGTGGACAACTCGTCAAGAGAAACGGAACTCTGAGCAAGGCGGTTCTGCCGCAGCGCAGCAGTAGCCTTAACTGCCCTTTCTTCCATTTCGATGTCCTCTGACGCATGGTGACTTTGGTCCTTGGCACGGGGCGGCGGTGACGGAGATGCCGTCGATTTTCGAACACAGCACCACCGCCACGCACTCAACCCAACACGCCAACATCCACTGAAGATTTGGAAACGGGACTCCAGGAACCAGCAGGAACCCAGTAGTGCCAGTACACAGAGGACGGACCATATAACGTATTCCACCTTCCCACCGCCGACTAGGGGTAGATTTTCCCAGTGAGAGTCGCTGGGCAGCGG
>NW_026267201.1:956043-959593 GCF_000697945.3 Frankliniella occidentalis
TCTCGGACTGTACCGCACTCCGCCTGCAATGAAGAGAGAGAGACAGAGGAGGCAGGTGACCAACTGCTGGGCTGCTGCACTTTAGGACATGTGCCAGGCGCCACCTGGCTGCGCACGGGGATACAGCGCCCGCGCCTGTCGACTTGATACCAGTCATCCGGGCGTGCCGTGCCGCGGCGGGATGCTGCAGTAGGAGGCGGTGCGGGGACCGTCCCGGACCGGAGATAACAGACCGCGCGCTGCCCAGCAGGGCCGCGCGGGGCGGGAGACACAGCAAGTGAGCGCGCCGCTGGAAGCCGCTCGGGGCTCAGCGCACACCCTGTAGAGAGGTGGGCGGAGGGAGGGGGAAAGAGGGGAGGAACAACTAGCGGGGGCACTTTGTCGCCGAGAGCTAGGGGGCGAGAGAATCCGTCCGGGCGTAAAAGGCAAACAAGCGGCCAGACTGCTTTCCTGTTGTCAACTGGAGCGAGGCACTGATAATGACCACTATCATATGGAGGCAAGAAATCCAAACAAACCACCGGCGGGCCGACTCCAAGTGCAACCTTGGGGCCGAAACGGTGTGTCGCTGCTGGGGTGCGAACGAAGATAGGGACACGTAGCGCGCGCGCTGCAGCTTCGACCTGGATCATAGTAGCAAACACGCCGGAGCGGCAGTGAACAGGGGTGCCTAGCTAAACTAATAGGGCTCGAGCTTCGACCTGGATCATAGTAGCAAACACGCCGGAGCGGCAGTGAAGTGAAAAATATTCTTCACGAGAAAAATCTAAAATAAATGGGGAGAAATCAGGCCAATTTGAATAGATGTACATTTGAATCATTTTACGTAAACAATCTGAAGCATTAAAGGAAGAAAACAGAGAATAACTAAGAGCTAGATAAAAACAATCACCCGTTGCTGGTGTAGGAACAATTTTGAAATCAACCCAATTGGGTACATCATCAGCACACGGCCGCGGCGGCTTCACTGCTGCCGGGCCTGGCTTGCTAAAAAATTAGCTTTGAACGCACATTCTGATTGCCTGTGCCCAGGCGCTGAACAAAAATAACAAATAAGAGGGCGCGTCGGTCGCTCATATCTGGGGTCTTGTTGGCCCATGCCGTTCATTTGCACAACGCTCCCCATCGGCGCTGCGCCGCCACCTTGCTGATAAGGGGGAGGGGGCTGGGGCATGTTGCTCCAGCCGTGTGACGGCTGGGGCTGCTGCTGAGGAAAATACCCAAAATTGTTGGGGTGCTGTTGCTGAGGAAAATGCCCAAAATTATTAGGGTGCTGCTGCTGCCAGCCAGCCTGTGGATAGTAAGAATTATTTGGACGGTAGCCGCCACCTCTGCCACCGCGTCCCCGGAAGTTGCCTCTGAAATTGTTTTGTCCATTAGAATTTTGAGAACCTGAAAAAGTTTTGGCCTTTTCATCAACTGCTGCAACAACAAGTTTTTCAATTTGAGATTTGACTTCATCAGGGAACGGGTACTGCCCGGCGGCCGCCGCTGTTTCGGTAGTGGGTGCAGGGGTGCCAAGGCACACGGCCGCGAGCAGACCCTCGAGGCGTTTCTGGCCAGCGGCCTGATCCTGCTCAGCCTTCTTCTTTTCCAGAAATTTTTCCAGGAGAGAAATAGCACTGGACACCGGGGCAGCCGCTGCGCTGACAGCAGCAGAAGCGGGCGCCCCTTGAACAGGGTCTACCAACCCACCTAGCATGTCACGCTGGAGCATAGCGGCTTCTAGCGTGTCCACAAGGTCCAGCAGGCAGCTGTGCCTCTGTGCCATGACAAGGCGCGCGTCATCACGCGGGATTGCCTGTAAGAAAATTCGACAAAGATCGTCCTCCGACACACTGACCGCCGAGCGCGCCGCGTGCTTGAAGCGCAGCGCGTACGCGCGCAGCGTCTCACTGTCACCGCGCCGGAGAGACAGCAGCCGCTGGCGTACACTGTCAAAAGAGACATTAGATTTGAATGCAGCGACGATGGCTGCTGAATACTCTGCCCACGGCTTATCTTTGTTAGCGTCGTGCACGACAAGAGCGGACGGTGGCAGCGCGCTCTCCAAATACAGCGGCAAATCAGCATCTTTGATCCCAAATTTTGCATAAATTGTACGCGCCTTTTGTAACCAAGACGCAACATCATGCTCATCAAATTGGGCCAGATGGGGCTGCAAGGCAGCGGGGAGTGTGGGAGTCATTTTCTTCAATAACTGAGATTTAACTATTTGAAAGTTTTGTGCAAATAAAGCCAATGGATCGAACACAGGGGGAGTTGTTTTGCCAAGCTTGTCTAAATATTGCAATAGGGTCGGAATGAACAATTTAAATTTGGCCGACGCTTCTGCAGCGATTTCCTCAGTTGTTGAACACACTTGAACACACGGGAGAGGGACGGCGGTGTTATTTTTATTTGAACTCACAAAATAAACAATAGCTAATTTAGCGTTGTCCGAAACTACGGACGGTAAGGAAGCTTTAGCCGAGATAATTTGTTTGGCAAGATCAGTTGAATCTTCAGTAGTTAGATTTTGAAAATTTTTACAGACAAGAAACGGCTGATCTTCGTCTGGGATGTCAGTTACCGTTTCAAAGAACTTTACAGCAGCGTTTTGGAAATTGGAAGTGGAACCCATGTAAATTTAAAAATTGAAGAAGAAAAAAAAATGAAAATTTAAAGAAAACTTATCAAAATGCAAAATTTATAACGAAAATGAACGGGATATGAGGGGGGGGGGCACAAATTGCACTCAAGAACACTAACACACATAAGCCAAATTGCATATTACAACAAGGAACACACACAACAATATTAAACTACAAAGAAAAACATACACTTAAATCAAAAATTGGGAAAAAAAAGGGAGAAAAATTAAAAGCTAGAAGGAAAGAGAGAGAGAAAAGAGAGAGACGAGTTGGCTCCAGCACAAGTTCGGGTCGGATAATAAAAAGAACAGAGTCGCGGCAGAACAGAAAAAAAAAATTACCGAGTTCCCGGCCGTTGCATCAATGTTTTGGTAGCCCAATCTACCTCAGTAACTTTAAGGAATATGGTGGTTCAGTGTGGAATTATAGAGATGGATATGGTACCAAGGTTTATTACGAGCTTGCCCTATCGGTTCACACAGACACTCTGTACAGATGAGCAGGCCTACCTTTGATGTGATTCGGAGCAAACGGTGATCTGACCCAGGCTGGAGCTTGCCGACGACTGACGATACAGCGCCCCGGGAGAGACCGGCTCGGCCCAGGGCTGCAGAGCCGCCCTGGCCTTATCAGCCCTCCCCGAGATGCACTCGCCAGCCATCGAACTAGCCTCAGAACAGGGGTGCCTAGCTAAACTAATAGGGCTCGTCCACGCTGGGCGCATAAGGCGCGAAAATATAAAAGGGAGGGGACCTCGCGTCGTGCTCCACGACAGGCGGCAGCGGCGCCTTGCTGCCTTCCGCAGGTATCAGCGCGGCGCCGCGTCAGTTTAACGAACGAACCATTGTGCCTCGTCCTTGCCGCGGCTCTCTCTCTCTCTCTCTCTCTCTCTCTCTCTCTCTCTCTCTCTCTCTCTC
>NW_026267201.1:959643-972857 GCF_000697945.3 Frankliniella occidentalis
CGGAGCAAACGGTGATCTGACCCAGGCTGGAGCTTGCCGACGACTGACGATACAGCGCCCCGGGAGAGACCGGCTCGGCCCAGGTCTGCAGAGCCGCCCTGGCCTTATCAGCCCTCCCCGAGATGCACTCGCCAGCCATCGAACTAGCCTCAGAACAGGGGTGCCTAGCTAAACTAATAGGGCTCGTCCACGCTGGGCGCATAAGGCGCGAAAATATAAAAGGGAGGGGACCTCGCGTCGTGCTCCACGACAGCGCCTTGACGGCATCGCGCCGCCTGGCTTCGTGTCTGCTCTCCTGTGGACTTGCCTCTTCTTGGTCTACCCCTTATTGACCCCTGCTCGGTGTTCCCCTTGGTCTAGCTCTTCGTCTACCTTCTTGATCTAGATTGACCTGCCTCTCGACCCGTCTCCTGACGTGCCTGTCGACCTGCTTCTTGACCTATCTCTTAACCTATGCCTTTTGGTCTGCTTTTCATATTTTGATGTTGCATCTAGAAAAACCTGACACAATTTTAATGCGCCAAAATTTTAGCAATTTAGTAGACGCTCTGGAAACTCGGGTGTGAGACAGTCTCACACCAAATGGTGTGAGGCAAAATACCTCACACCAAACGGTGTGAGGCATACATACCTCACACCAAATGGTGTGAGACCCTCTGTGCCTCACACCATTTGGTATGAGGAAGTATCACTCCATTTGCTGTGAGGCACAACGAGTCTCACACCATTTGGTGTGAGACTGTCTCACACCGGAGTTTCCAGAGCGACGGCGTTTCTAGGGTAGTAGAAATGGAAGCAAGCACTAAAAGGCACTTCTGGTTCTGGAGAGATACTCAAGTGCCCCACAGGTACTAAAGTTTTGTGTCTTTGGACACTTTTGTGTCGATATAAATGCACTAAAATTCAGCACCTTTATCTTTAAAAGTAGCTTAGTCCTTCATCGTTGTTTTCCTACACACTGATCAACTGAGTGTGAAGAAAAAAGCGGTACAGCTCGAACTCGACGCGTTCAAACATTTAAATAAATATCTCTGAGCGCGAGGCAGAATGTGGCGACGATTACGATGTTGATGAAAGGTTTGGATTCGGGATGTCGAATTGCGTCGCGGATTCCATGACAGCGCCAAGCAGCAGCAGCAGGTTTCCGCAGAGAAGCGGTTGCTAACTTAATATTGGCTTAACCGTTTTATCGCCAGCGGCAGTGTACTTTTACTCCAATTACCCCTTCCTGGACGACGGACCTCGCTGCGCCACCACCGCTTTGCGTCCATTGAAATGCAAAAGGATGCCAACAACCACCCGGACAGTGGCGGGGTGTGGTGGGTCGGGGCGGGGGGCAGCACAGCCTGGCGTCAAGCAGTGGGAGCAGCGCTGACCAGTGGAGCCGTCCTTCTCGGCCGGCAATGCAGTGCAGGGCTTGGCGGGGCGTGGTGGGGCGTGGTGGGTGTGGCGCGGCGTGGCGATGCGTGCTGGCGACTCTCGGGGCCCTGTGGAACTTGTTCCGCTAGGCTGGTGGGCCTGGTTAGGGCGCCCTGCGCTGCCCTGCCGGGGTGCTGCCCGCACGTCCGTTCTGACTGGTGCCGGGCGCCGCGCTCCCTCACACTACACCGTTTCCAACTTTCTTGCGAATTCCAGAATGACCGCCTGCAGTCGCTGCTACTCTGATATCTGAAGTAAATGTGCACTGCTTCCAGCGTTTATCTGCCAAGTAATAATTTAGCACCTGCTTACCCTTCCTATCGAATACTTGCGTGTCTTTTTATGCAAATTTGAATACCTGTCAATGTCGGTTGTTAAACTTGAAAGTGAACCCGAGTGAACCAGATTCCGAGTGTTGAAACCTGTCAGTCACACGAGAGCCCTTTTAAGTGTTTCATTTAATCAGCAAGAAAGGTTTTTAAGCAGGTAATACTACTGAGTCAAAACAATAATAAAAAAAAATATCAGCTGAGATGTTGCATATGCTCCAGCATATGCTTGTTAATGTCGTCAGTGTGCCTTTGCCTTTGCTAGGGCGTAGGATGTCGCAAGTTGCAGGCAGGTGAACCACAAAAAGAAAGCACTCTTGACTCTTGCAGTGTGTTTATTGATAATTGAATGTTTTATTGCTTATAAGCAATGAAATTTCAGTACACATTGTCAGTGACTTCTCACCCATTTATTAGCACTAAACCTGGCCAACGTTTCTATTCTACACAGGACTGAAACTTAAGAATTTGGAAAAAAAAAACAGCTATTATTTCAAGTTTAAAATAGAGATGCGCATTAAATCAAAAGAACGCTCTCCAAAGCAATTTAAGTTAGATCATTGCGGTTCTTTTAAGGTTTAGTAAGCCTTTAGTTAAACGTTACTGTGTGCGCAAGAAGCTTTTTAAAATTTCATAAAGTTATGAAATTTTAAAAAGCTTCTTCGCACACAGTCACGTTCAAACACAGACATACTATACCTTAAAAGAACCGCAATGAACTAACTTAAATTGCTTTGGAAAGCGTTTTATTGATTTAATTCGCATTTAGATTTTAAATTTGAAATACCTGTTTTATGGCAGTTTCAGTCCTGTGTCACCTTAAGAAACCTAACCTGTAGGGGAGGTCACTGTCTTTTTCTCAGTCGTATATGGGCGTCTTTCTGGCCGCATCACTAATGAAATAAACCATATATTTATACATTTATACGCGCCGGTAGCGCGGCGGGGTATGACGTCACGCGCCTGACCTGTTTGTTTTGCTTTTTGCAGGGGAGTGCCGGTCCGCCCTGGGCGAGGGGGACGGGGAGGAGGCCGTGTCCCTCCAGGCCCTGCAGGCCCAGAGCCCTCCCCGCGCCGCGCAGCCCCGCGCCGCCCCGCCGCGCGCGCAGCCCGCCAAACAACCTCGGCGGAACAACCGACCGCGCCGCCGCCAAGGTAAGTCGAGTCGGAGAGAGAGAGAGAGAGAGAGAGAGAGAGAGAGAGAGAGAGAAGAGGGGGGCGGGGCGGGGACGGGCGGGGCATCTGTTTGCGCGGCTGGACTCAGTGGAGAAGCAACCAGCTCATATATGCCGAACCTGGAAATACTCATTTCCCCGGCATATTTTTTAACTTTAATTTTATCAATGACATTTAATTAACAACCAGTCAACGTGGTTGGTGCGAAGTGCGTACTAAACTATAGCACACCATGATGCTCTGAAATGGTACTTAAAATAATTGATAGGTTTTAGTCAACACGAATCTTTGATAGCCACCATCATCATAGCATCAAAATTTTACTGTTGCTGTCACCCAAAGTGTTGTGCTTGTATCGGCTTGTAACTAAAAACTTGTGCCTGACGCCTGACGCTGATCTAACAGATTTTTTAAGGCTCTGCGACGAAATATGTTTCTCAGTGTACTGCACGACTGAATCCTCGATACCCAAGCCAAATAATACAATTCAAACATGGAGGTGAAACTTTTAAAACCTGCTCGTCAAACCTAAGAGGGTTGAACTAAACTACATTTTGCAACAATTTCACCCCTTCTTGCAGTTTTTGACGACACCAACGGTCGCCATCCGCACGGCACACACCTCTGGTCAAAGCGCCCACTTTGGAGGGCGAAGCAAGTAGGAGGGCCGCCGTTTGGTCGCCCTCTCTCCAGAAAACGACGGAAAAACGTAAAAACTGCAGTGCTTTTGATTAAAACGGTGCGGGCTGCTGCTCCGATGCGTCGGCCGTGCCCCGCCCGTCTCCAGAGCTGAGCTGGCCGGTCCGCGTGCCGGGCGAGCCTAGCCCCGCCGCTTCGGCTCGGCCGGGCGGAGCACCGCTTATATTTTACGGCGTTGTAAACCCACCAAACATTGCACATAACATCGCGGAGCAGCGCGTAGCAGGGCGCGGCGGCGGGGCGTGGCGTGACGCGTTGGGATGCGGGTGAACGCGCGCGCGCGCACCAGAACGCTTCGGAAACAACAACACTAGCAGAGATGGACGTTAACGACTATTTGCAGCAGTGAACTACGTTTCGGCCTAGAGGGCTTTGCTGAGATTGTGCTGTGTTGTGCGTGCGTGCGCGCGTGTGCATGTGTGTGTGCATGTGCATGTGTGTGTGTGTGTGTGTGTGTGTGTGTGTGTGTGTGACTGTGTGTTGGACGTGACTTGCACCAGTTCATTCTCATTCAGCACTCTCTTGAAGAGGACCCAGCAGCAGCCCTGACCCTCCTCAAGGCCTGACCCTGACCCTCCTTCTACTACTACTGCTGCTATAGCCATAGCCCATACGAGAGTATAACCGTTTGTGTCCATACAATACACAAACTATAAGCGGTAGGCTCAGCGGTAGGTAGAAAATCATTCACAAAATCGGCGTTTGCAGAAAATACGTCTCGTGTCGTGTGTTACGCCTGCTTCGATAGTTTACCGTTTTGTGGGAGACGTAACGGTGGTGCGTACCCATAGCTATCTGGCACACGTTTCTCTGGAAACGTATTTATAGGAAAGTAGTTGTTCGTGAACATACGCGCGGCGGTATATGTGCGTGCGCGGCGTGGGTGGGCGCGGTATATCCGCGGGCGATGTGGAGTCGCAGAGTGAGCCTCCACTGGAGGGTGGCGGGCCTGTTAGCAGACTTCTTCTTCTTCTTCTTCTTCTTCTTCTTCTTCTTCTTCTTCTTCTTCTTCTTCTTCTTCTTCTCCTCCTCCTCCTTCTTCTCGAGTCCCTTTCCCCTTTTACCTGGCGTTCTCTCCGTCAATCTCTGATGTCACATACGGCGGCGCGCAATCGAACCCCTGTGCGCGCGTGTGGAGGGGCGGAAAGTTTGTGTGGGGCCGAGGCTGCCGAGGCAAGGGCGCGCGGCGCGCGCGTCGCGGGCGGATGGGACGCCATCGCATCGGACTGCTTGTAATGATCCCCAAACTGGGTCCTGGGACCCGGGAGGCAGGCTGGGCCGTGCTGCGCCCCTCTGGACCGTGATGTGTGCTACACTGTCGGTGACGACCCACGCTGCACGCTGCCGTTGCGGTGCATATGGATGAGCCACGGAGATGATGATGGCGCGCCGCATATGTCCGGCCGATACAACAATGATATGCTGCAACGCCAGGCGGAAACATTCAACGGTAGGACTGTGACACGTGTGTCACTGACTGTCTCGCTGTTGCAATGAGTACGATTATTTGCGGTGTCCTGCACTGCTGTCGGCGCACTCGTACAATGGGTCGTACAGCACGGGGGACGCACGCATCAAGACTGTGGGACATTTGTATGCCGCTGCATATTGAAGGAGTAGGAGAACGGTTGTGAACAAGTAGCTCAACGCGCTCGCCCAGCAGGCGATGTATTAAACGACTGTTCGCTAGATTGAGCCCGATTGAGCCGCTGCCACTCACTGACATCAATACTGCTGCGTTGAGCAGAGAAAGTGTTTCTACAGCTTGTGCGTATGATAGAAACATTTCCTCGAGTTTGATTTTCAACTGAACAAATACTTCCAGCAAAGAAAGGAATTTCTAATGTTATTCCATTGTGGCACTTAGTACTCTTTACAATAAAATTTGGAATCTCTCGCAAAGTGCAGCAAGGCCTGTAAGTCCTTGGGGCCCCTCTCAGAGGAAATGCTTTTTCCTCGTGGCCGGTCGCGGCCGGGAGGCTGCCTCGCAGGCTGCTGCTGCAACTCCAGAAGAGCCTCCTCCCGCCCGCTTCTCCCTTCTCCCGGGCTAATCCGAGAAATGAAAGAGCCGTCACTTTGGTAATGATGCAGCGCTGGTTCTGAATCCTCCGCTCCGCTCCCCCCCCCCCCCCCCCCCCCCCCCCCCCCCCCCCCCCCCCCCCCCCCCCGCCTTTCTCGTTTCACTTGCGGGTCGCCGCACAACTCGACTCACGGTTTCTCTTCCTGCTTGTGGTGCTTTTCCGCTTTTCTCCGATCTATTGTCGTTTCGAACGCGATCCGCTCTGGGTCTTCTTGTATTTCGCGCTCGCGCTGCTCCTGGTGTGTCGGTTCCAACTCGATAAGGTCACTCACTTCGCTTATGGGGTGTACTCAAGTAATTGCACTTTCGTATATACTATAAATGATTTATGAACATTTTTGGTACACACTGGAACGCACTGGAATAATAAAGGTAATTCACACCATTACAAGTTTTTGACGTTTTCGTGCCTTTACAAGGGTATTAAACCCGAAATTAAACGTTCCTGATTCAGTTGACTTTGATTTTTTTCCCAGTGTGCTGAAGGTGAAGAAGGGTAAGGCAGAGTGTGTGTGTTGTGGGAGGGGGTCTAAGTGAGTGTAGACGGGGAATGAGCAATGCGGGCAGACTTGACAGACGCAGCTCGCGCCTCCCCCCTCCCCTCTCTCCCTGCTCGCGCGCACGCACCGCCGGCGTGCCGTAGACGTACGTGCCCGGCCCAAATTGGGCCACCCCGGTCCCTCCCCACCGCGCCCCGGCCTGCCCCGGCCCGCCCGGGCCCTTGTGCATTTGCCCACAGTGGGTATTAGGTTCGTCCTTGTGCGCCTCGGGGCGCGCAGAGGAGACGAGTCAATCCTCTCTCACCGCAAGGCTGGCCCTGGCAATGTCGCACACTTCTACGAGAGTGTGTGTAAGTTTATTCGCACATTTTGACGTCCGTAAAGAAGCAATGCATCTGCCTGCAGCACTGTAGCTTACCGCCATTTTAACCGCAAGCTTCAAGGAATGAATGTCAGAATCAGGGTGCATCTCCGTGATATTCACCGGATGCTGTGAAAATTGATCGCAAGCGACGGTGCTGCAGGGTGGACTGCGCCTTACGGTGGAGATCACCGTAGGCTTTGATTAGTGTGGTGTGCGTGTCCCTTGGAATTTTGCATTTCGCTCCTACCATAGTGTGTGACATTCACGTACAATCTAGGTTTGCTGTGTGTCAGTGCTCGCGCACGACACTTCTTTTTTTTTCTCCGAACAAAAAGAACAACAATAACCTCGTTTCTTACTTCGTTGATGAGAGGAAGAAGCTGTCTCCTTTTGCCGCACGGTTGGGCGATCCACTGTCAGCGCGCCCATAAACTGGCCGAGTGGGTGTGTGTGGAAGTGAGTGAGAAAGAGTGGAGAGAATAAATAAAGAGAGAGAAAGAGACTGTGGGAGAGAGGCGGGGGAGGAGTTGGGCACGGAGGGCGTGTGTACTTTTAGTACAATAAACTCGTAGGGTTTACTGCCATGGAGCCAATGACCCTCTGTTTTGAACCAGTTTGGCAATAAAGCCACGGCTACCTATACATGTTCGCAAAGAGGGAGATAAAAAGCGAGCAACACACACACGCGCACACGCACACTCACACACACAGTGAGAGGGGAGGACAGGGCGGGAGGACGAGAGAGCGAAAGAGAGAAAGAAAGTTTGTATCGTACAAGTCCCAAGTTGGCGTTTCTCCCTCTCTCTCTCTCTCTCTTTGGCGCAAAGCGTATCCACACGACGCGCTCGCACCCGGTCATATTTTTTTAACATTTTTTTCTCTCTCTTTACTGAACGTTTGGTGAGGGGGGGAGGGGGTGCTTTAATAATTGCCGCAGACGGCCTTGGCCTCGGCGTGCTTTTGTTTGTGTGACTGCGCGCAGCACGGATGGCACGGCGAGGAGGAGAGTAAGGGGGGGGGGGGCTCATTTCATTACATAAGGATACGAATATATAAAGTGACGACGAAAAATGTAATGAAACGTAACGGAAGTTTTCTCTAAACCTCATTCCGCGTAGCACATAGTGTGTGGCAATACCAGCCCTCTGTCACGTCCCAGCGGACGGCTGCGCGTTGGCGCGGCGCTGCTGCGGGGTGCGGGCCGCCCGAGCGGGTGCGGGCCGCCCGAGCGGGTGCGGGCCGCCCGAGCGGGTGCGGGCCGCCCGAGCCCAGGCCGCCCGCTCAACAGCGCTGTGCGGCGGGTCGGTATCCGCGCGGTGCAAGGCGCTAGCCGCCCGCCGCCCGCCGCCGCGCCAGTCCGCGCCGCCTCCTGGCACACTAACCGCGTGCGGTTTACGGATACCGATGCAGATTCTTTTTCCACTTCTTATTTCAGTAGTTTTCCTCTTCAGCTCGCCCTTCCAGCGGGCTTATGGAAACGACATAGCGTCCGCGTCTGCCTATCGCGGGCGCCCGCTCTGTGCTCTTGCGCCAAACTTGTGCGGATTCTGCACTGCCTAGCCGCCCAGCACTCTAACGGCACTGTGTGCCCCTTGCCACCTCCCCTGCGGCTTATCAGGAATGCATGGAAACAAATTTCCCTTCATTTTATTCCCCTTTTCTAGGATAGAATGGTAAATCCCCTACTCGACCCCCCGCGCCGCCTTGGCTGCACGTGGCCGTGGAGAGCTCCCTGTCGGGCGTGCATGTGTGCATGTGTGTGGGTGTGTGTGAGATTGTGCACGTGAGCTATTTGAGGTTGTGTGTGTATGTATGAGTGCCGTGTGTGTGTGTGCATGTGTGTGTGAATGTATGCGTGTCGTGTGTGTTATTCTGCAGATACCACTTCTTCCCCGTCCCTGCCTTTACCAAGCTGCCTAGCTGAACGCCCCTCGGGGGCAGAGAGGGGGAGAGGCCTGCACCCTCGCGGCTCCCGTGCCTCCGCGGCTACACTCCAGCTTATTTTACTTTTTCAGCGCGGACAAACTTGCAAATGACAGAATTGTCCATTTCCTTTAAAGTTCTTTCCTTCTTCAACTTATTGAGAGACTCCATATGGTGTTTTTCTACTTCGTTTTCACCGATAATCTGCTGCTAGTACTGAAAACGTTCCTTGTTTTTGTTGTTGCAGGTAAGTGATGGTCCAGTGTGACGTGGCTACGATCGGAGAAAATTGAAGCTAACGCGAGTAAGGTTACTGCGAACGTCAAAAGGGACACAAAAGGGGTGTCGTAATAAATGTTTTAGGGCGCACATGAAAAGGGTTCCGCAGGCAGCGAGTTTGTCTTGTACATATAGGATGTTGGCCGGGCACGGCGTGGCGGGGAGTGGCGTGGCGGGTCGGGCCGTGTCGAGTACGTAAGGAGAGGTGTCGCACCAAGCTGTTATGCCATACTATACATAATGCATGTGGGACAGGGGAGGTGCGGTGGCGGCGCGCTGCGGGAAGTTGTGTGTGTGTGTGCGCGTGTGGGAGTGGGAGGGAGCTGGAGCGCCCCTTTGCCACCTTTGCCCCGTGTACGAACGGCCTGTCGGCCGGGGAGAGTGTTCGGTCCAGGTCTCAAACTACACGCCTCGGCCCCGCCGCAACCCCACTGCTCGCCTGGCCGCCCGGTCTAAGTGCTCCTCGCCTGGACATTGAGGGTCGATCGCTCGCCGCCATATCACATTACTGACCATACCGCTATACCTGGCCCTCCTGCTCCCCCCCCTCCCCTTTTTCCACTGCCTCCGCCGACTCGACTGGCCTCCTAGCTGCCTCCACTGATAAAACAAATGCGTGCCAAGTCGTTCCTTTGCAGGGATGCTAAATCGTTTTTTAGTCGAATGAAATGCCGTTTTAATGTAAATAAGTACTCCTACAGTGCTCTGTTGCTGCTTGAATGTGGGAAAAATTCACGGAAAAAAATAATTAAGTTAAGCCAACTAAATGTTAGCTGCCTTAGCTTTTAGGTTTGCTAATATCGTGACAAGCAAGTTTTTTAGCTACCACAGCGAAACGTTTGCTGTCACAGCGACGTATCAGCTGTGAGAGCTAATGCTTCACTTGCAGGAGCAAATGCAATGTCTGCTTCAGTTGATTGAGGATAATCAACCAGAACGAACGCTTAACTTAATCCAGCTAAGCATTAGCTACCCTAGCTAATTCTTGCCCACAGGAGTCAATTTATTAGCTACAGTAGCTTAAAAGTTGCTTGTCACGATATCAGCAAACATATTAGCTAAGCGAACTTACATATTTTTTTCCGTGTTAGTTCATTTTGTGGTTGCTACCAACATGTAATACCTATGTAAACAAGCAGGCCCGCCCTTCCGCCAAACGAAGTTGCCAGCTTCGCTTCGCTGCGCCGGCAACTCCGTTCGGCAGGGGCCGGGCCTGCTTGGCCTGCCGGCGGCGATGGTCGGGCCTGCGGCCCGACCATTTCTGTCACGCGATTTGCTGTACAACATAATCAAATGATGTAACGGACCTTCGGCCCGCAAAGCCCGTCGTCCTTAAAATTTGCTCCGTAGACACGAGAAAGGGATGTAACGGTGAAACACCGCGACTACAACCCACCCTTCTGCTTAGAAAACGTTTTTTGGGGTGGGGGGAGGGAGTTTCTTACCTCTTTTGCGGTTTTTGGATTTCTTTTACATTTAA
The DNA here is from genome assembly GCF_000697945.3 of Frankliniella occidentalis. Lineage (NCBI taxonomy): Eukaryota > Metazoa > Arthropoda > Insecta > Thysanoptera > Thripidae > Frankliniella > Frankliniella occidentalis. The sequence continues at coordinate 969,893 of NW_026267201.1, forward strand.
CTGTTCACTACAGCAATTTTTAACTTATTTTCGTCAAACAAGACCCCCTAGCGCCTAAACGGTTAGAGATAGAGCCAAACGGACGAAATTTTCGCCCAGAGGGCTCTACTTCGACGAGTTACCCCTTAGGCGCTCATAAAAAAATATTTTTTTCTGACTTTTTTTACCTACCCCCTTTTCTTTGATACCCCCTTTCAGCCCCTTAGGGTTGGTTGCCAGGATTTGCCGTAGGCGTTTCGTTTTCTAGGAGTGAACCTTAAGATACCCTGAAAATTTGAAGTCTCTGGCACACCTCCTTCTAGTGGAACAGACAGACAGACAGACACACACACAGACACGAGGTCGTTTGCATAAGCCCGCTGGATAGCTTTTTCAAAGCAGAAGGGCGGGCTAAAAAGGCATGAAACGCTTAACTTAACACCTTTGAAAGCTCTTCCTCTGCACAACTTAGCACCTGTTTTTCCAGTGACTGTCCGCCCTGCTCTGCCTTATTGTCCTGTCTTGCTCTGCCTTGCTCTGCCTTGCTCTGCCTTGCTCTGCCTTGCTCTGCCCTGCCTTGCCCTGCCCTGCTGCTGTGCCCTTGGCGGAGGAGACCGGGGCAACGCTGCCCCGAGATACGCAATCCTGTTTTCCTAAAGCATTTAGTGCGTGATTAATTTTTCAGCGCGACACCTGCCTGGGGACAAAACCTCCTCGCGCTCGCGCGCGCGTTCAGAGGCTCGCCGCGCCCGCGCCGTTTCGGCTCCAGAGAGTACATATCGATTGGAACGATTTCCTTTTCTCCCGCTGCTAACGTGCACTGAAAGCTTCTTACCCGCCTAACTTATTCATCGCAAATAATGTGCAAACCAGAGGGAGTCTGCGCTCCTCGGGCTGCGGGGGGTGGGATCCGCGGGCGGGCCGCGCGAGGGGGGGCTGCCGACTTTTTCAGCGATAAGATCAACGCCCAAGTTCTCCCAGCGCCAGCGGGGCGCGTTGGTCTTACCTTTGGCTCTCGGCTTCGCTCGCTCCTCCCGCCCGTCTGCACACCGTTTTGCCATCGCAGCCTCTCTCTCTCTCTCCCTCCCTTCCTCCCCCCGCGGCCAAATTACGCCGTGAATCGCAAAAGATGCTCTCGAGTGCAATAAATGGGCCAGCCGCTCGCGGGGTCGGCCGGCCGCTCGCGGCCGCGCGGCTTACAAATGCAAAACTTATTGACTTTGCAAAAACGCTCGTCGGCCGTGCGGCGTGGCCTGCAGGACGGTGGTGGTGGCTACGGTTGCTTTTGTAAAATTTTTACTGGTAAAGTAAAGGTGCTAATGGTTCAGTGCCTTTACAAAAAGCAGTGAAACCTATGTACTACTAAACCTGCTCTTAAACCCGCGAGCACTGTAAAGTCAATAGTTGAGTTCGGTGTAGCACTGCAGTAGTGTGTGCAGAGTACTGATGGGTCGAAAAGAAAAGGAAAATAAAAAGAGAAGAGAACCGCAGGGATCTCTTCCCTCCCGCAGGCTCTCAACTGGAGCAGCGCGGGGGTGCGGCGCGTTGGCGAATATGACGAGAGCGGGGGGCGCGCGAATTAAAACCTCCCCGGGATTAACGAGACCATTATGCAGGCGGGGTGTTTAGGAGCAATATTAGCGCGGGTGAGGGTGCGTTCAGTTCATGTCGGGATGGGCCGCGCCAGCCAGCTGCATGCTGCAGCCTGCGGGAAATCTGGCGGCGCTGCTGCTGCTGCATGCGACTCGTTTTATTTGGTAACTAATGAGTTTTCGATAAATATCACGCGCTCCCCTTTCCCCGACACTCACACACACGCACACTCGCACACTCGCACACGCGGGGGCAGGCGCACACAGCTGCCAGCCCGCAGGCGTCAGGCTGGGCCGGCCGGCCTGCTTGTGTCAACACGCCACAGCAGCACGCCGCTATGGTACCCCATCTTTTATTTTTTTTGTTGCCCCTCTCTTCTTCCCCTCATGGAAAAGTCAACGTCCGGTGCAGAACTCGATTTTGTGCCTTTTTCCGCCCCTCTCTTATTACCCCGCGCGGCGCTCGGTAAAGTGGCGGGTGCGTCGCTGCGGGGGACGCGGGGGGCGGCCCGTCGAGCGGGGCGGGACGCCCCCGTCGGTCCCCGTGGACAGCGGGGCCCAGGGGGCCTAACTGGGGACGAGTGCCTTCCGAGCCCCCCCGCCCCCGCCCGGGCGCGTCCGTCAGGTGGCTGGACCTGCGCGACCGGGAACGACCATAGCAGAAAATAAATTGAAGATCAGGAAAAGGGAAGGCGGCGGTATGGGGACGTGCGGGACACGACCGTGGGCCCGAACGGGACGGGACGGGACGGGCGGGGCAAAAAGCGACGATGAACCTCGCCGTGTCTGAAGGCCCACTGTGGACAGAAGCAGAGGAAGAAAAAAAAACACCCATGCCAACCGGATTTCATGTCCCTTACCAACGACGACCTGACCAAGCTTTCCGAGGGTGGAAAGCACTGCCTGGTGGGCATGTCGACCTTGAAGGAGGAACGGTACCAGTCCAGAAAGGGAGCGACCAAACCCAGAACAAGAAACCTCATTTTCTAGTCTGTGGTTTTGTTTTTGTTTTACTTTTACTTCCAGGAGTTTTACCAAAGAAGAGGGGTGTTATTTTATTTCGAGTTCTGGGCGAGGTTTAATCCAAGTGTGTTCCAAGGCGGCACGGCGCCCTTCCTTACGAATGTAATTCCAGGTTGATTTTTGATGTTTGCATTCAACTTTTTGTCATCAGAGTTGCTGTTTTAAATTTCGCGGGTCGTGACCGTGCTTCTGTCGGCTAGCTAAGCTGGCCGGCGGGCACGCGACGAGCCCGGCGCGGACAGTCAGTCTGGCGCGGGCCCGGTGGGTGTCCCCGGGGGTGACCCGAGGGTGCCCCCGCGAGGGTGCGTGCAGGCGGGGCCGGGGCCAGGCCTGGGGCCCTGGTGACGAGCGGGCGGGCAGGCGGGCGTGGG